>NW_024031989.1:0-12601 GCF_002237135.1 Teleopsis dalmanni | reverse complement strand
TTCACGATTTAAAAAATTTTTGTTGCATTTACCATATTGAGAGGTGCTCGTGTCGGTTAAATTTAATATTGTATAAAAAAATATTCACTTGATCAAATTTGACACTCAATTTAACATAAAATTCACACATTTTCTTTATGGATTTGTTTTATTGATTTAAATTTCATAATAATAAATAATCTAATAAGGGCCCTCGTAAAGTTGTTCTAAGGGTGTCGGAACGCGATCGATGCGTAGGAATACATACTTGCTCTCTGACAGCTCGCTGGGTACTAAGACTGGTTGTTGACCGTGTCGCAGTCCAGGTTGAGTTCGTACATTACCTAAGTTTCTGCACAGTAACTTTACGAAGTCTGTTTCGCTTGGTTTGATTTTGACTTCTGTCAGCAACTGTACCGGGACTCTGAGAGGGTTGCCGTACTACAACAACAATGGGCTTGGCTGCTTCAGTTGACACTGTGTCTTGAAGTCCACTTAAAGCATGCTACCGAATATCATCAATTTTTTGCTGAAATAAAATATGCCGAGCAATGACTCGTGAAGCGTGATGACATTTTAAATAGCAAATATTCTCAATCGGATTTTGGTCTTGATCAAGGTGAAGCTTTATTACGTGGTATGCAGGATTTACGTGAAGAATTGAATGCTTTTAGTGAAACTGTTGCTAATTTGACCCATCGGGCTCAAACAATTGTTCCAATATATAAAAGACGACAACCGGTAAATAATCAATGCTCTGTACAAGCAATATGTGCTTATAAGCAGCAAGGTCAACTACAAATTGAAAAGGGAGAAACTTGTATCTTGCTCGATAACTCTAGTTGAGTTAAATGGAGAATTCGTAATTCAATAGGACAAGAGGGTTCAATTCCTAGTGCTTGCTTATTAATGCCTCCTCCTGACCAAGAGGCAATTGATGCTGCTGAACGACTTAAACGGTTATTCGATCGTTTTGTGAGCTTATGGCAAAAAAAACATTTACGTCTACGTCAAAATATGATTTTTGCTACAATTCGTGTTGTCAAAGGATGGGACTTTGACCAATTTCTTGCAATGGGTCCAGAACAGCGTACAGCGATACGGCATGCACTCAATGATGACGCAGATAAACTTTTAAGTGAGGGTGATCCAAATGATCCACAATTAAGACGTTTACGCCGTGAAATGGATGAAGTAAATCGTTTATTTGACGAATTTGAAAAACGCGCTAGAGCTGAAGGTAAATTAATTTAATTAAATTAGTTTATTTTTATTTTTTTCGTAGGCGGGGTATATTCACCAATTATAAAAACATTTTATCAAATAACTGTCATACGAACTTAATTTCAATTAAATTTAAGTGTAAATTTTTTACTTGATGTTAGATTGAATACATAAATTTGTTTAGTACGAAAATAGTATTCTCTTCAATAGTGTCTTATTAAAACTATTTCTGTATCGTTTGTGATGAAGAAATTATTTGCCAGCCGTAGAACTCGTGGTACTAAATAAATAATTTTAGCTTAAATTTAATTTTACAGATTTAAAACGTATTCAAATATTTTATTATACTTTTTAGAGGAAAGCAAACAAGTTAGCCGAATCTTCACAGAAGAATGCATTGCAATCAAAGGAAAACTTGAGGACATATTAATCTCAATTCTCGCTTTGGAAATTTACTTTGCTTCATTTCAAGAAGCGCCAAACGAAAATGGATGTGTGTATGCGAGAGTTGTCTGACTACGAGAGAAGGAACAGAGAAAGAGAAAGGGCGAAAAACAATATATTCGCTAATAAATTAATTTATAAAAAATTTGTAATTTATATTACAAATTTTTTTTTAAACAATTATAATAAACTAAATATATATAAGCTTATAATATATATTTGCCCCTTAACAAATATATAACAAAAAATATTTTATGCAAATAAATTTTGCGCGGCAGTTTTTTGCACTTGTCATTTTACTCTTATTCGTATGTGAATTTGATCAAAAATCACTTGCTCTGCTCTCTCACTGCAAGCAAACGGTTCAGTTTCTGTTATTCCTTCTTTCTCTATTTAACAACTTTTTTATATAGTTTTTCGATTTTCGTTTTTGCTGTTGTTTGTTTGCACAGAATAGAACATAAATATTTTAGGCGGCCACCGTCTTGGAAGTCAAGTTATTTGTTTTTGAGGCCGTGCACTACACACTACACACATATGGTGTGTTTGTTAGTTTGTTTAATTTGTTGTGCAAGCGATGTTTGCAAATTTTCTTTTTATCTTCCCTTTCTGTTAGCAGAAGTAGCCAATTTCCTCAAAGAATTACTATTTTGAATCTTAAATTATTATTTGTTAATTTCAGAGCTACCTCAAACAAAATAAATCAAAACTTATATGCTTTGTTAACTAAAAGCCTGCAGTAAATTATTGAAATCCAATGCATTTAAAAATGTACGCATGTACATGTAAATGAACTGCATGTAAAACAAAATTTTTGAACGTGCAGCCAAAAATTGCGACATCAGAAGCACATTAGCCTATACGATATCTAGATATACTATAAAATATTATTATATATTTACATAGCTTCCTTAGCAAAAAAAAAAAAAAATTGATTTTAGAATGACTTTAAAAACTTTATCTAAAGTACATACATATATATTTGATGCATGAATCAAACCTTTTTAGTGGTTCATTGAATTCTTTTTTTATAATAAAATTATTTGCGAATTAATTTAAGGATTAAGTTTGCAGAAAAAAAGATTTTTTTTTTCTTAATAAATTAATAATAGTAAATAATTACACAAATTTACCGGCTAAAAAATTCTTTTATGAGTTCATTTAATTTTTATTTCGACGAAATTCATCGGAATACTCTAGAAATTCATTTAAATCAGTGTCAAAAATGTCTTTAAAATAATTATTTTCTATATATGAAAGTTATTTTCTATGTAAATTGCTATAATTTTTAATTTTATTAAATTATTACATTAGTTTTGCTGATATAATTAATATATAATATATTTTTGAGTTAATTGAATTTTATTAAGTAAAAATTCATTTTCCTGCTTTGCGGGTTTTACTATTTACGTATATTAATAAACTGCAATTAAAAATGATTTAATTCATAAAATTGTAAAAAAATTTAAAAAAAATTATTTAAATAATTTAAATAATTTAAATAATTTAAATAATTTAAATAATTTATATTTATACATGTTATATAAAATTTAAATATTTAAAAAAACTAATAAGCCGAAAAATATATCAATTAAAGTGCATTTCCACAATCCACATTCATTGTGCAGTTTTATAAACTGTAAAACTTCTGCATAACATTTTATTTGTTATTCGAAAGAGAAGGAACGCATATAAATCATACAGTTACTATACTAAACAATTGGTGAGAAGAGCATTGTGGATTGTATTGCATACAAGTCTGCTAATACAATCCAAACAAACTGATTTATATACACGACTTCTCAGTGTTTCAGTTTTATTACGTTTACAGCGTTTGAACAATACGGTCGCGATCTGTAGTGTACGGAAAAATTTTCAGCGAAAATTGAAAATTGTGTGTGAATATTTAAAAATAAATAGTTAAAACATAAATAAATTTGAGTTTATTTAACAATAATTATTGTTTTTATATTCCAAAATAAAATTAAAATTTTGTGATTTTATTATATATAACAATTTGCCGCTAATAAAACTTGCAGCTGACAAACTCTTTTTTCGGTATGTTCAGTGTATAAAACTGCTAGAAACGTACAGAAAATAACAAAATTCATACAATTAAAGTTTGTTTCTATAACATTCGAACATTAAAAGTAATATTTGGAGTATAAATATACAAGTTTAATTTGTTTATTAATAAATAAAAATTAATATTAAAATTTTCATTTATATATTTTTCGAATGTGAGAATGCAAGTTAAACAGCAATTTTTTTTTTATTTTCTCATACATGCTTCTGCTGCATGTATGTACATATGTATGTACATATTCTTGCGCATATGTGCCAGTGAGACAAAAAAGTGACCATACAATTTGTGAAATTTGTTTAAAGGCATAAAGCCAAAAACATATGAAAAATAATATTGTTGTATTAAGAAAAAGCAAAAAATATAAAAAATAAAAGCAAGTAAAGGAGAAACAAGTAAACATCTGCTACAAATTTTGCCTGGTTGATTCCATGTCGTCATCGTCGTTAAAGTGTTTAACAAGACGTTTCGGTAAATTTTTAACTTTCCTAAGTTTATTAAAAACAGAATTTAAAAAAAATTTAATAAATAAGTAAATGCAAAAAATATTTAAAAGAAATAAACTCAAGTAAAATAGCTAAAGAAAGTTTGACGTCTTGTCTTTCGTTCGTACGTTCGATTATATATTGTCGGTTTTTCATATTGTTTTTTTATGAGGTTTTAACTGTTCCTCGCTTTTGTTGTCTTCTTCGTAAATCGTCAGCGCTATTACGTCTTCTTCGTCTCAACTTGAGTGAATTTTTGCTGAAGCTGCTGGCTGGAGCCAAATTACTTTCTGCAACTTTTAGATAAGGTACGCGTAATATAAAACAAAACTTAGTTTTGATTATTAAATATAATTTAATTTTTTGTCGTCGCTTTTAAATTTATTTTTTTTGTAGCTAATATTTTTAAATGTTTTTTTTTTGTTTTTTTTTGTCTTCTATAAATTTACTTTCCGAAACTTTACTTTTCCGTGATTTTTCTCTGTATGCATATGTATCATATATATGTGTGTTTCTACGTATGTATTTATCTTATACTGTAGAAAATATATTTTCTTGCTTAATTTTTATTCATTCTACTATTTGTTCTCTCATAAACATACACAAACATAATTTGATGGATTTCATCATAAATGCAATGTTGTCACATTTCTCAAAATACTTATATATGTGCAGAATGTTTAAAGAGCATATTACATTTAAAAAAAGTTTTTAGTTTTATTAAACCAAATCATTAACATCTATTAAAAGTTTCTTTTGTTTACATTTGCACACGTGCGTAAAAGCTTTAGTAATTATTTTTTTTATTATCTATTTGTATAACATTAGTTTTTGTTTAGTGTTTTTTTTATTCTGATCACAATAAAAATTTCTCATTACTATGAAAAAAAATACGAAACATACAAATTAAATAAAAACATTCTCTTAATTCAATATGTCTAAATAATAATAATTCATTAAACAGAATAATATAACAAATTTGCATGATTTGCATAAGGAATTATTTGAAATAAAATAATAATAATTATTGAAAATAATAATTTATTTTCTGTTGTACGAATACGAGAACGAGTACGCGTAATTACCGTACATTGTCTATAAAGTTTTGTTGTAACATTGAAAAAGTGTTGTAAATTTTTTGCATTGCTATTTACTGTTATTCACGATTTAAAAAATTTTTGTTGCATTTACCATATTGAGTGGTGCTCGTGTCGGTTATCTTCATTTCTTGAACTTCGAATTTATTACTACATTTTTGGTTTATCATAATCAAACGTAACTGTAAATAAAGAAATTTAACATCAATCGGACTAGAAGAAAAATTGAACGCCCAAAGAATCCCTACTCAACCGCTAATATATTTTCGAGATGGAGTTTCTGGTGGATGAGAAATATATTTCATAAGGGTTTGCAAGGACCACTTGAAGAGGAAGAGTTATATCAGCACCGTAAAGACTTAGATAGTGAACGAGTAACTACAAAGTTTTCGTAAAAACAAGACGGTGCAATAATCCGTTCGCGTAGTTTAACTGCTGTGTATTTTATTTTAGAAGATTTAGTGTTTCCAGCAGAGATCGTAGGCAAACGTATTCGTGCCAAATTTGATGGCACCCAAATTATAAAGGTGCATTTGGATAAGAATCTACAAACGACCATTGAGCACAAAGTAAGTGTTAAATAACACTTATTTCATTAAATCTTTTTTTGCACTTGTGTTTTTTGCTGTTTAAAATTAGTGGTCCAATGTTTCGTTTACGCTTCATTGCTCAAACTGAATTGTAGCTTATTCATATATTGGTAACATTCATCAAATTTAATGAGTGTAGCAATTAACTTGCAGCAATTAATTCAATATGTCTTAATAATAATAATTCATTAAACAGAATAATATAACAATTTTGCATGATTTGCATAAGGAATTATTTGAAAATAATTTCTGTTGTACGAATACGAGAACGAGTACGCATAATTACCGTACATTGTCTATAAAGTTTTGTTGTAACATTGAAAAAATATTGTAAATTTTTTGCATTGCTATTTACTGTTATTCACGATTTAAAAAATTTTTGTTGCATTTACCATATTGAGTGGTGCTCGTGTCGGTTATCTTCATTTCTTGAACTTCGAATTTATTACTACATTTTTGGTTTATCATAATCAAACGTAACTGTAAATAAAGAAATTTAACATGAATCGGACTAGAAGAAAAATTGAACGCCCAAAGAATCCCTACTCAACCGCTAATATATTTTCGAGATGGAGTTTCTGGTGGATGAGAAAAATATTTCATAAGGGTTTGCAAGGACCACTTGAAGAGGAAGAGTTATATCAGCACCGTAAAGACTTAGATAGTGAACGAGTAACTACAAAGTTTTCGTAAAAACAAGACGGTGCAATAATCCGTTCGCGTAGTTTAACTGCTGTGTATTTTATTTTAGAAGATTTAGTGTTTCCAGCAGAGATCGTAGGCAAACGTATTCGTGCCAAATTGGATGGCACCCAAATTATAAATGTGCATTTGGATAAGAATCTACAAACGACCATTGAGCACAAAGTAAGTGTTAAATAACACTTATTTCATTAAATCTTTTTTTGCACTTGTGTTTTTTGCTGTTTAAAATTAGTGGTCCAATGTTTCGTTTACGCTTCATTGCTCAAACTGAATTGTAGCTTATTCATATATTGGTAACATTCATCAAATTTAATGAGTGTAGCAATTAACTTGCAGCAATTAATTCAATATGTCTTAATAATAATAATTCATTAAACAGAATAATATAACAATTTTGCATGATTTGCATAAGGATAAGGAATTATTTGAAAATAATTTCTGTTGTACGAATACGAGAACGAGTACGCATAATTACCGTACATTGTCTATAAAGTTTTGTTGTAACATTGAAAAAATATTGTAAATTTTTTGCATTGTTATTTACTGTTATTCACGATTTAAGAAATTTTTGTTGCATTTACCATATTTGAGTGGTGCTCGTGTCGGTTATCTTCATTTCTTGAACTTCGAATTTATTACTACATTTTTGGTTTATCATAATCAAACGTAACTGTAAATAAAGAAATTTAACATCAATCGGACTAGAAGAAAAATTGAACGCCCAAAGAATCCCTACTCAACCGCTAATATATTTTCGAGATGGAGTTTCTGGTGGATGAGAAAAATATTTCATAAGGGTTTGCAAGGACCACTTGAAGAGGAAGACTTATATCAGCACCGTAAAGACTTAGATAGTGAACGAGTAACTACAAAGTTTTCGTAAAAACAAGACGGTGCAATAATCCGTTCGCGTAGTTTAACTGCTGTGTATTTTATTTTAGAAGATTTAGTGTTTCCAGCAGAGATCGTAGGCAAACGTATTCGTGCCAAATTGGATGGCACCCAAATTATATATAAAGGTGCATTTGGATAAGAATCTACAAACGACCATTGAGCACAAAGTAAGTGTTAAATAACACTTATTTCATTAAATCTTTTTTTGCGCTTGTGTTTTTTGCTGTTTAAAATTAGTGGTCCAATGTTTCGTTTACGCTTCATTGCTCAAACTGAATTGTAGCTTATTCATATATTGGTAACATTCATCAAATTTAATGAGTGTAGCAATTAACTTGCAGCAATTAATTCAATATGTCTTAATAATAATAATTCATTAAACAGAATAATATAACAATTTTGCATGATTTGCATAAGGATAAGGAATTATTTGAAAATAATTTCTGTTGTACGAATACGAGAACGAGTACGCATAATTACCGTACATTGTCTATAAAGTTTTGTTGTAACATTGAAAAAATATTGTAAATTTTTTGCATTGTTATTTACTGTTATTCACGATTTAAGAAATTTTTGTTGCATTTACCATATTTGAGTGGTGCTCGTGTCGGTTATCTTCATTTCTTGAACTTCGAATTTATTACTACATTTTTGGTTTATCATAATCAAACGTAACTGTAAATAAAGAAATTTAACATCAATCGGACTAGAAGAAAAATTGAACGCCCAAAGAATCCCTACTCAACCGCTAATATATTTTCGAGATGGAGTTTCTGGTGGATGAGAAATATATTTCATAAGGGTTTGCAAGGACCACTTGAAGAGGAAGAGTTATATCAGCACCGTAAAGACTTAGATAGTGAACGAGTAACTACAAAGTTTTCGTAAAAACAAGACGGTGCAATAATCCGTTCGCGTAGTTTAACTGCTGTGTATTTTATTTTAGAAGATTTAGTGTTTCCAGCAGATATCGTAGGCAAACGTATTCGTGCCAAATTGGATGGCACCCAAATTATAAAGTTGCATTTGGATAAGAATCTACAAACGACCATTGAGCACAAAGTAAGTGTTAAATAACACTTATTTCATTAAATCTTTTTTTGCACTTGTGTTTTTTGCTGTTTAAAATTAGTGGTCCCATGTTTCGTTTTACGCTTCATTGCTCAAACTGAATTGTAGCTCATTCATATATTGGTAACATTCATCAAATTTAATGAGTCTAGCAATTAACTTGCAGCAATTAATTAAATATGTCTAAATAATAATAATTAATTAAACAGAATAATATAACAATTTTGCATGATTTGCATAAGGATAAGGAATTATTTGAAAATAATTTCTGTTGTACGAATACGAGAACGAGTACGCGTAATTACCGTACATTGTCTATAAAGTTTTGTTGTAACATTGAAAAAGTATTGTAAATTTTTTGCATTGCTATTTACTGTTATTCACGATTTAAAAAATTTTTGTTGCATTTACCATATTGAGTGGTGCTCGTGTCGGTTATCTTCATTTCTTGAACTTCGAATTTATTACTACATTTTTGGTTTATCATAATCAAACGTAACTGTAAATAAAGAAATTTAACATCAATCGGACTAGAAGAAAAATTGAACGCCCAAAGAATCCCTACTCAACCGCTAATATATTTTCGAGATGGAGTTTCTGGTGGATGAGAAATATATTTCATAAGGGTTTGCAAGGACCACTTGAAGAGGAAGAGTTATATCAGCACCGTAAAGACTTAGATAGTGAACGAGTAACTACAAAGTTTTCGTAAAAACAAGACGGTGCAATAATCCGTTCGCGTAGTTTAACTGCTGTGTATTTTATTTTAGAAGATTTAGTGTTTCCAGCAGAGATCGTAGGCAAACGTATTCGTGCCAAATTGGATGGCACCCAAATTATAAAGGTGCATTTGGATAAGAATCTACAAACGACCATTGAGCACAAAGTAAGTGTTAAATAACACTTATTTCATTAAATCTTTTTTTTGCACTTGTGGTTTTTGCTGTTTAAAATTAGTGGTCCAATGTTTCGTTTACGCTTCATTGCTCAAACTGAATTGTAGCTCATTCATATATTGGTAACATTCATCAAATTTAATGAGTCTAGCAATTAACTTGCAGCAATTAATTCAATATGTCTAAATAATAATAATTCATTAAACAGAATAATATAACAATTTTGCATGATTTGCATAAGGAATTATTTGAAAATAATTTCTGTTGTACGAATACGAGAACGAGTACGCGTGATTACCGTACATTGTCTATAAAGTTTTGTTGTAACATTGAAAAAGTGTTGTAAATTTTTTGCATTGCTATTTACTGTTATTCACGATTTAAAAAATTTTTGTTGCATTTACCATATTGAGTGGTGCTCGTGTCGGTTATCTTCATTTCTTGAACTTCGAATTTATTACTACATTTTTGGTTTATCATAATCAAACGTAACTGTAAATAAAGAAATTTAACATCAATCGGACTAGAAGAAAAATTGAACGCCCAAAGAATCCCTACTCAACCGCTAATATATTTTCGAGATGGAGTTTCTGGTGGATGAGAAAAATATTTCATAAGGGTTTGCAAGGACCACTTGAAGAGGAAGACTTATATCAGCACCGTAAAGACTTAGATAGTGAACGAGTAACTACAAAGTTTTCGTAAAAACAAGACGGTGCAATAATCCGTTCGCGTAGTTTAACTGCTGTGTATTTTATTTTAGAAGATTTAGTGTTTCCAGCAGAGATCGTAGGCAAACGTATTCGTGCCAAATTGGATGGCACCCAAATTATAAAGGTGCATTTGGATAAGAATCTACAAACGACCATTGAGCACAAAGTAAGTGTTAAATAACACTTATTTCATTAAATCTTTTTTTGCACTTGTGTTTTTTGCTGTTTAAAATTAGTGGTCCAATGTTTCGTTTACGCTTCATTGCTCAAACTGAATTGTAGCTTATTCATATATTGGTAACATTCATCAAATTTAATGAGTGTAGCAATTAACTTGCAGCAATTAATTCAATATGTCTTAATAATAATAATTCATTAAACAGAATAATATAACAATTTTGCATGATTTGCATAAGGAATTATTTGAAAATAATTTCTGTTGTACGAATAC
Organism: Teleopsis dalmanni; assembly: GCF_002237135.1. NCBI lineage: Eukaryota > Metazoa > Arthropoda > Insecta > Diptera > Diopsidae > Teleopsis > Teleopsis dalmanni. The sequence continues at coordinate 1,969 of NW_024031989.1, read as the reverse complement.
GAGAACGAGTACGCGTGATTATCGTACATTGTCTATAAAGTTTTGTTGTAACATTGAAAAAGTGTTGTAAATTTTTTGCATTGCTATTTACTGTTATTCACGATTTAAAAAATTTTTGTTGCATTTACCATATTGAGTGGTGCTCGTGTCGGTTATCTTCATTTCTTGAACTTCGAATTTATTACTACATTTTTGGTTTATCATAATCAAACGTAACTGTAAATAAGAAATTTAACATTGAATCGGACTAGAAGAAAAATTGAACGCGCAAAGAATCCCACTCAACGCTAATATATTTTCGAGATGGAGTTTCTGGTGGATGAAAAAAATATTTCATAAGGGTTTGCAAGGACCACTTGAAGAGGAAGACTTATATCAGCACCGTAAAGACTTAGATAGTGAACGAGTAACTACAAAGTTTTCGTAAAAACAAGACTGTGCAATAATCCGTTCGCGTAGTTTAACTGCTGTGTATTTTATTTTAGAAGATTTAGTGTTTCCAGCAGAGATCGTAGGCAAACGTATTCGTGCCAAATTGGATGGCACCCAAATTATATATAAAGGTGCATTTGGATAAGAATCTACAAACGACCATTGAGCACAAAGTAAGTGTTAAATAACACTTATTTCATTAAATCTTTTTTTGCGCTTGTGTTTTTTGCTGTTTAAAATTAGTGGTCCAATGTTTCGTTTACGCTTCATTGCTCAAACTGAATTGTAGCTTATTCATATATTGGTAACATTCATCAAATTTAATGAGTGTAGCAATTAACTTGCAGCAATTAATTCAATATGTCTTAATAATAATAATTCATTAAACAGAATAATATAACAATTTTGCATGATTTGCATAAGGATAAGGAATTATTTGAAAATAATTTCTGTTGTACGAATACGAGAACGAGTACGCATAATTACCGTACATTGTCTATAAAGTTTTGTTGTAACATTGAAAAAATATTGTAAATTTTTTGCATTGTTATTTACTGTTATTCACGATTTAAGAAATTTTTGTTGCATTTACCATATTTGAGTGGTGCTCGTGTCGGTTATCTTCATTTCTTGAACTTCGAATTTATTACTACATTTTTGGTTTATCATAATCAAACGTAACTGTAAATAAAGAAATTTAACATCAATCGGACTAGAAGAAAAATTGAACGCCCAAAGAATCCCTACTCAACCGCTAATATATTTTCGAGATGGAGTTTCTGGTGGATGAGAAATATATTTCATAAGGGTTTGCAAGGACCACTTGAAGAGGAAGAGTTATATCAGCACCGTAAAGACTTAGATAGTGAACGAGTAACTACAAAGTTTTCGTAAAAACAAGACGGTGCAATAATCCGTTCGCGTAGTTTAACTGCTGTGTATTTTATTTTAGAAGATTTAGTGTTTTCAGCAGAGATCGTAGGCAAACGTATTCGTGCCAAATTGGATGGCACCCAAATTATATATAAAGGTGCATTTGGATAAGAGAATCTACAAACGACCATTGAGCACAAAGTAAGTGTTAAATAACACTTATTTCATTAAATCTTTTTTTTGCACTTGTGGTTTTTGCTGTTTAAAATTAGTGGTCCAATGTTTCGTTTACGCTTCATTGCTCAAACTGAATTGTAGCTCATTCATATATTGGTAACATTCATCAAATTTAATGAGTCTAGCAATTAACTTCAGCAATAATTCAATATGGTCAAATAATAATATTATTTAAAAACGATATATAAACAATTTTTGCAGATTTGCATAAGGAATTATTTTGAAAATATTTTGTTTGTACGAATACGAGAACGAGTACGCGTAATTACCGTACATTGTCTATAAAGTTTTGTTGTAACATTGAAAAAGTGTTGTAATTTTTTTGCATTGCTATTTACTGTTATTCACGATTTAAAAAATTTTTGTTGCATTTACCATATTGAGTGGTGCTCGTGTCGGTTATCTTCATTTCTTGAAATTCGAATTT
>NW_024031988.1:0-12607 GCF_002237135.1 Teleopsis dalmanni | reverse complement strand
ATAAGGAAACGATAAAAGGATTAAGGTATTGATTTGTTTGAATTGCAGTCATGAATTTTATCATTTTAAATCATTTTTAATATTAGTATTTAGTGTGCTATTTTATTTCTTGTATTTTTTTTGTTTGAGAAGTGCCCGGTCGTTATTTTTCTGATATAACTGCTTTTCAAGATATACCTATATAAGAAAAATTATTGAAAATATATATATAACAGCAGTATGGTTTGTCTGTAAGTAGTTTAGCTTCGCAAAGAGTTCATCACTGGTATTTGAAATTAATATGACTTTTTATATAAAATTGACTAAATCTGTTTAATAAACTTTAAGTTTCAACCACCATAACTTCCGAATCCACATAAGTGTGAAATTATGTTTATTTGAAATAATATTGGTATTATATTGGTATTATATTTTGAATATATAATTATTTCAATAAATTGCTTTTGAAGTGTTCACAGTTTCCTGACTGAATACTTTTTACTTGGCGGGAGTTCCTTACCGATACACATATTGATTATGTATCTCTGTGAATGTTTAAAAAGGGTTAGTTCTTTCATAAAAATTTTCCTATTCCTAGACTAATGAATCAGTTTCCAAAATCAAAGTACTTCTAAAAAAACAGTCTGTATGGGTACTATAGTATAAACACCACCATAATATTTAACTAATTAACATATGATACAATGACAACCTGCAAATAAAGTTGCTAATCAATATCAGATTGTTCATTATACTTGGAAGTTCTGCATCTTAAGTGAAAAGTAAAGGACAACATGTATTTCTGACAAGTGTAACAAACAATTTAAAAATATTTATTCCACAAATACATAGTATTTGGGGTTTTTAAATATTTAACATCCCTGCTTTTAATTGAGTGCATTAAGCTTTAATAAATACTTTTATTCATGTCCACTGCATAGGTTTTTCTTAAGCAAAATGAATTAATATTAACTTATTAATACACATTTTTTCACAGGATTCCTTACAGAGAATAGTCGGAAAGATGGTCAAAATAATTATTGTTTGCTAAGCTATAACTTTTGGACAAGGTTAGTTTTGTGTTAGTGTGTTTATGTGAAACATGTGGAGGAAATAATCGCTTAATAGTCCATGTGGACTGAACAGTAAATGTGTGCGACTTTAGTTTGATTTCATAGAAAATCAAACTATTAGAATTCTGTTCATGGCAAATGGATAACACTTACGTAAAGCTAGAAAAACTTTTTTAATTTATCAAATAAACATTTCTTGTTTTTCTCATCATCCAACCACTTCTAGGTACTTTCAATATTTTTCTCATATTTTAATAAGTATGTGTTTAATATATACGAGTGGTTTAGGTATATGGAAATTAGACAAATCTAATGAAAAAGTTAACACCAACTCTCATAAGTACAAATAAGAAAATGAACAAATTTGAAAGCTAAAAGGTATTTTATCATTTTAAACAATATTGAACCCATTTTAGAAACTCAAAGCAAGAATTTGCTTTTAGTGGTAGAAGAAATTTTCAATCACATCAGTTTAAATTTATTTCATAAGCTACGATGAGGTTTCATTGCAGATACCTTTTCTCGCGAAACTTGTAATCTATTTTTGCATAGAAGACATTCAAAATGGAAGTTCAGAAATATTACCTTAGAGGTTTCATTGCAGATACCGTTTCTCGCAAAACTTGTAATCTATTTTTGCATAGAAGACTTTCAAAATTGAAGTTCAGAAATTTGAACTTAGAAATTTGGTAAAATTATTTGAAATAAATTTGGTTTGTCATTTTAGTCATTTTATAATAGAATTCTGTGAGCTTTAGCGTCACAATATTACCTATAATACTCAAGCAGAATTGATTACTAGCGGAGTGAATTAAAATTTCTAATAAATTGTTTTTGTTGCTTAGATAAAAGATATACTTATTTCGGCGAGAAATGCTACTATATTTGTGGAATATTGTATTAAAAATTATATTACTATATTGAATAGTTCAAATTGATCGTTCAGTCAATGTCATTCAATGCTTTCAAAAGTTTTACAGTTTCAGCTATATTAAACATAACTGACCTTTTCTTTCAAATTAGCTGTCATTGTGAAATGAAACTGTAGAACGAAAAATTGATCCAGTGGAAGATAGAAACCAAGAAAACGTCAAAATTTACTATTTATTTACATATGAAGTGATGCGTAACACAAAGGTGCAGCTTATATGCAATTCAATATAGTTTTCGGAACAAATGCATATAGAGATTCTCTATGGATTTTGGCATATCATAATTATGGACGATGGCGAAAAGCAAAAGGCTTGAAAATCGCGTTTGAAAGAATTTCAATTCTTGAAAAATATGTCGCTCGATTTCACATAAGATAATATTGTATCAAAACTATAAGATAATATTGTACGTAGTATTCCATCAAACTACGAAAGAGCTGACATTGCATCTTACCGTAGATAAATTTGCATTTAATCGAGAAGAAAATAAGATCATCAGTAAGATGCCTAAAGTTTTGCCGTGGAAAGAGTATATTTAAAGAGTGTTTGATGTTTGATTTCTAAATTGACAGCTGATTTATGTTCTGTATGTTTGTCATTTCCTATATAAATTGAATTACACACAAGAATACTGCATTAATAATAAAGCAGACCTCGTGATTTTTCCATTCCAGCAGTCATTCTTCAATTTAACTGTAATATGTTAGACGATTGCTTCGTTGCTTCAGCACTTTGGTTCGCATGTACAGAATCTGGATTCTATATATAAGTACTATATATTTCCTATTAGGGCAATGTACACCTAATGAGGTGTGGATGCAGCTTAACACTGTATATTGGCAGTAAACCAATAAATTAAGGTCAAACACCGTAATATTACGGTATACACTGCACGCGCTGTAATATCACAAAGACCGTAATATAACGAACTTCATGTTTGCTTTATGTACCCACTGTATACGATCTTTACAGTTCACATCAAATACGATCTTGGGCAGTGTCTTTGATTTTACTTACAAAAGCTCTTTTAAGCTCTTCTTTGGAGTGTTTATTTAAAGCAAGTTAACAAAGCATTTTAAAAAATAATTAATGTCGCAAATTTTTGAAGTTTTGTCCAAGTCGACCATCAAGAGGTTTACAACAACAGTTTGCTTTGGCAAATCAATACAATCCACACTTTCTTGATGACATATACGTATTCTGTTCAAACAAGTAAGAACATAACATGCATTTGCAATTGTTGTTTTTATGGCGGCTATGATAAATAAAGAAAATGTTTGCTAACTTTTAATGCCTTAAGCAAGCAGATTTAGCTTTTTTCGTTCTTGTAGTCAAAAATAAGCAATTGCAAATAGTCAAGCAATTTCAAACCCTGGCTTGAATAGCTAAGAACTTACAAACGGTCTTCCAGTCATTGTCTTCTTATAAAGATCTTACGAAGGACTTTTAACGATCTTTGCCAGAATTTCATTATTAATGTAACTACTTTTTTTTTATCAAAAATGCAACAACAACGATTTTATAAAAAAAGATAGAGCAGTTTTTTACTGCTCAAATGCATTAATCTTACATTCGCTCATATAGCAATGTGTGATTAAAAACTATGAACTATAGAGAGAAACCAAAAACATTTTCTACACAACACCAATGCAAAATTTCCGCCATCCTCTTGGATGGCCTAATGTGTGTAGAAATAAAATTGCTTAAGTTGAGAATTCATCTTGTATTTAGTGTTCCCACTTAATACGATATTTGCAGCTTACTATATATCAAATACGGTCTTGGGAAGTTTTTATGCTTTTCCTTACAAAAGCTTATTTACTGTTTTTAAGCTTTTTTGGAAATTTTTAAGCAAAGTAATAAACCTTACAAGTCATTATTTTAAAGCATGAAGTTTTCAATATACTCGTTTAAAGTACAGACAAATAATTATTTGTCTCTATTTAAAGTTTATAATGCTTGTATTTTAGCAAAGTGATAAACCTCATTCATTTTTATTTCAAGCTTAAGATTTTCATTGTATTCGACGAAACCAAAGTAATAAACCTCAAATTTCAACAGACAACTTTATCCAGAACGTTTTATCTTTCCTTAAAATAAATGCAAAAAAGCTTAAGAACACTCAAGTGAAAATAATAGTAAAATAAAATATACAAATTATTGTATATAAAAATGTTGTTTGTACTAAAAAATCTGAGCTAAAAATAAAATTTTAATAATTTTTAAAAATGGTTAATAATTATTTCAGAATAATAATTTGCTTATTTTAGTTTTATAATAATTATACCTAAAATTAGTATTTTCAAGCCATCACTATTATTGAATTAAGTGCTAATAATAGTTACTTTGAACTGATACAAAGTAGAACTGTGCCACTATATTATTTAAGACATGCGATGTTAACTCACTTGCCCAACTAAGCTATTGTGCAAATGGATTTTCCCATATGTTTCAGTGTTTGTGGTATTATGAATTGTGGTGTGTGTTTGATTCATAAACCCCCCACTGTATCTGCACCTGCAGCACTTTGTGCATCTTTTGGTTGCAGTATTAGTCGCTGGTTTGTATATGGACAGCACCGCTCCAGGTTAACCGTATATTTAGTCAAACTCAAATGTGGGAAAGGGTGGATTTACCTTCATGTACTTTAGCCTGTTGTATGGATGAGCGGTCGATGTATGCAACTGTTAATTAAATAATTAATTACATTTCAATCGAAATTGAAAATACGCTTTGCTGCAGTTGACTGCATTGCATTGGCTCGCGTTTTATGTGTCAGCATGTCACGCAGACACGTCTGCCGCCCACAAAATATAAACTGTCCAAGGCGCGCGGGTGTGTGCAGCATTTACTGGCGCATTTTTAACTGTAACTGCCACAACTGGCAACAAGCACACGCACAATCCTGGTCCGCCGCCGATGCGTGCCCGTTGCGCGGCTTGCATGCCATCCTTTAAATTTTACGACTTCATAGACTTTTTTGTTTTTTATTGTTTTGTAGTTTGTGGGAATTTTTTCAATATTACTTTCTGTCATTTATTGATTGAGTGAAAAGTGAATTCGATTAAAAATTCATTTTATGTTTTTAAATTCATACTCACGGCAGCCCACATACAACGGCACACGTGCCTGTCAAGCCAAAAGTCGTGTTTGTGCAATTAAAAATGGAAAAGCAGTGAAATTGTTGAAATATTGAAATAATTTTTAAGAGTCCAGTCCAGTAGTGGCACTTGTGCGAGTAACTGATATTTCGAGTGCAGTCGTAACTATTCGAAATCCTCTTTAAAATATAAATAGTAAATAAATTGAAACAAAAACAGTAACCAAAAACCGTTCAAAAATAAATACAATAAATGAAAATTTCGTCTGGAATTTAAAATGGAAAATTCAAACGAAACCAAAGGTATTTGCGGCATTAAAAAAAAATCTTCCATGTAAATGTGAAAAAGATTAACAATCGCATAAAGAATTTGTCTGGATTAAATAATTGGTACTACTCAGCTTTGATTAAAAACATTGATTTTGCTTTATATGGAGACCATTGACGTAAATTGGATTAATAAAGTTTGTAAATATTGATTTTATTATAGCACAGGAATATTCACTTGTCTCAAAAGGATAAAAGTGGCAAAACTGCTATTCTTAATTAGCTTGGGTCGATGCACCGAAAGAGATTTGTAGAGGATATATGGGAATTTCATTTCATAGGTTCTTGTGTTGTATTTTTTTAATAATATTTGCAATAATTCACATAAAGTTTTTAAATTTTTCTTAAAAGAATTAATGTTGAGTGAGAAAATTTATAGTTTTTATGAAGAATTTGTCACATATCTCAAATATATCTTGTAAAACTTTTTTTTATGCTTTTATGTTGAGCTTTTTCCGAGTTAGTGCATCTGGGCACTTTTACTCTATGATGGCTAAGGGGTTTTTACTCTATGATGACTAATAAGAATTTTTAAATTTAGACAAATATATCTTGTATAATTTTTATGTCAAGTGCTATGAATGAATTGCTAGTATCGAACTTTACTACTATACTATGTGATATTTAATTTGTATTTACCTAGCGAATGAGCAAAAGACACAGGAGGTCCATAACTCTTAACATAATTACCTCCCGTTAAGGCTCAACACCACATTGCTATTAACGCACGTATAATGCACCAATAAATGCCAGCAGCAGTTAAAGTTAAACGTTTGGTTGTAGTTTCTTTCTTGGATAGGACCGAGAACCAGCTAACACATACACTATTCTTTGGAACATACCACGCGGTCGAAAAATACAACTTCATTTTGTATCATTTTGAATACATACATTAATTTTGTCAGCATAGCTTTGGGTTTAAATTTCATCCACCTCGATATTTCCATTAAAGGGTCCAGTTACTCTCCTCAGTTAGTCAGGACAGTCGAAGGTATGGGCTCTGATACCCGTGGTAATAGATTTGCACCACCGTATGGGTGCCGTAAGTAAAACGCACTCAAACCCATTTACACTATAAATCGTAACGAGTGGTATCTACTTAATTTTAATCGTTTGTTTTGGCACGCATATAAGTTTGGGAATATTCTAACCCTATGTCTAATGCTTCACTGTGTCTAGTGCATCAGTCAATCATAGTAGTCAATGAGTCTACGGGCTATTAAGTACGACATAGATATATTTTACTTATCTGAGTACTCGTTGACAGTAGCTTGTCACAAGGTAAGGTATTCTTTGCCACTTATTTTTTTGATATTAAGCGATAATGTATATGTCGTATACAAAAATGGCATTGCAAGACATATAAAAGAACTCAATATAGCTTAATTTAAAGACTCTTTTGGCCATCACTGAGTCACATAAACAAAAAATTCCTACTTTATTTATTTAAGTCAGAAATTTATAGTATTCTTAAATTTTTCTAAACTAATTTTAAGTTGTATTTTAATATTTTTATTGAATGATTTTTTTTTTAAATAAAATAAGTTTCTATATGTTTTTCTATAGATTTTATTGTCAAAAATTACCCAAACTATTTACATTCATAAAATGGATTCGATATTTCGATGTTCCTGACAATGAGATTCGATGTTGAGTCCTTTCTAATGGTAGAATATTTTTTTTATAAATAATCGTCATCAAGTAGTTTTTTGTTAAAATATTTACAAATTCAAACTACTTACAATTCCTGATGTTATCTGCTTTGATTTCAATGTACAACGGTTTGGGCTGATACCCTTGAATTCACTTAATGATCATTTTAAGATTATTTGCGATACAAAATATGGGTTCTTAGAGAAGAAATAACGCCTTTTTGTACGAATGGAAATAACTTACTGAATGTATATACTTAATAATGCCAAGTAAGTCAAAGTTATTTTACTTTTCTTTTGTCAGCTGTACTCTTTGCCCATTTTGCTGGCCTCCCTGTCGCTGACGCAATTCTCACTGTCTTATCTACTGTTCTATTTGCTCTTTTTCTTTGTACTTTTTGTCCTCCTTGTCCTCATTGCTGTCCTCTCCAGCCTTTCAAACGCCTTTTTGTCCTCATTGCTAGTTTTCTGCTGTTACATCTGTCCTCGTCCTATGCTCCTCTTTTGAGAGTAAGAACTGCGTCTGATGTTTTGAACGCTGACAATGTGAAGTGAATTTCTCTTAAGGTGTGATATTTCAGGTCTATGTAATTTCTTTTAATATACTCATAAACAAATGTACTTAATAAAGAATATACATATTAGAAAGCAAGTCAAAATAAGCTATATTTGTCTCACCTGGTCTACTCTTTTGACATTGACGTTTTATTGATCCCCAAGTATTTTTTGCTGTTCTCACTGTCCTACCTGCTGTCATATTCGCTGTTGTCTTTTTTCTCCTTGCTGTTCTTTTTCTTAACTTTGTTTTAGCTGTTCTCTTGTTCACTTTGTTCTCTTGTTATCTTTGTTCTATTTGTTCTCTCTGTCCTTTTGGCTGTCCTCTCTTCTTTTCTTCTTTTAAGAAACAATGCAAGCGAGAACTACATCCTACGTTTTGCTTATTGACTATGTAAAGTAAATTTTTCTTAAGCGATGAATTCGATATTTTATGTTGCATTTGGTAGTAGTTGACAGTATTCAAAAGTCATCCATTTTAATGTAAGTCATAGCGAAAGTTGTACTCTCTTCGTAAATCTTCACAATGCATAATATGATAGGCTAATACGGTATTCATTCCTTTTTCATCAACCTATTTTTTTTCATTGAAAATATTGAGTTTGACATTTTTAGAAATCCATGTGTTGATGTTGCAAAACTTGAAATAAACTTCTTCCATTCCTAAGAAAAAAATAGCGAAAACTGTACCCTCCTCATACGTTCTCGTCAATGTATGCCTAACATGGTATTTCTTCTTATCTATTAACCCACATTTTTTTAAAAAAAATCGATCGTCTATGTGAATTTCATCTATGTGAATGATTTCTCATTTACATATGAATGACTAACTACTATTGAACACACCTCCTATTGAGTGCCTTTTTTACCACCATTTTAAGGCACTTCCAAACAGATTCCATGTCGTCAACAAGATGTTGCTTCTTCGCTTGATGTATGAATGTTGTCTTTCTCTGTTAACGTTTCATCGGGTATCAAACTATTTTCATCATTCATAATAGCAATGTCCTCTAATTCACCGTATGCCATGTCCAAAGGAGATATTTCATCTTCAGAAGTAGTTTTGATAGATATATCAGTGCCTAAGTTGTATGTAATTTCATGCTCTTCTATGGAAGGTTCTTCGTCAAGCACGGTACTTGCATATTCATTAAATCTATAAACTGGATATGGATCAGTTGTTAACGTTTGAGCAGCAAAAGTGCTGTGTCGCTGATGCAAATTCTGGAAAATGTGATGATTTAAGAGAAACGGTAAACGTCTGCGTTCATTTCGGCGCGTATACCAAAGTTTCACGAAGAAGAGGATTAATGCTAAAGAACAGAAGAACAGGACGAAAAACGCGAGTAAGACTAACTCTGACGGTACATTCTGATGCATGTCGAGAGGGTAATGAAATTTTGCAGGTGCACCTATATCGAAATCCATTTTAAAATTTTGAATTTTGAATTTTGGATTTTAATTATATAAACTAATATGAACTAAACATAAACTAAAATAATTTATAAAAATTTTTATATATTCTTTTTTTTGAATTCTACATAATTTTTCTATGATTGCTAAGTTGATTTTTATAATACTTTTTTAGATATTAATAAAATCACCCAAAGTCCATCAAAATTTTCTTCTAAACTTTCATCTACAAGAAATTTATCCATTGATTCCGGAATGCATACAAATGAACTCTTCGAGATAAATACTTCGAAAAATGAAAGTCACAATTTTATACAAACAACAACAAATACCAATTTACCCATAACCGATTTCTATAGGAATGCTACGTTGCTCATCACTGGAGGCACCGGTTTTGTCGGGAAGGTTTTAATACAAAAACTATTACGCTCCTTCGAGATAAAGAAGATTTATATGCTGATACGCTGTAAGGATAATATGACCATTGAACAGCGTTTGGAAAATTTCTTCAAAGAAGCTGTAAGAGCCACATCTATATAAATAAATACTTCTATAAATAATATTTATGCATTAAGTAATAAAGATTGTGGAAAATGAATTTTTTATTAATTTTAAAATAAAATGAATAATATATATATATATGTTTTAGATATTCGATAATATACGTACGGAGAATCCAGCATTATTTCAAAAAGTTCATCCAATAAAAATTGATTTTACTGCTCTTGATTTAGACATTAAGGCTGAAGAACGAGAAATGATATGCAATGAAGTTGAGGTAAGTCTAAGGGATAGTAATGGCATTTTCGATTAGTAAATCTAGATACCAACTAGATTTATTCTCGATCTGTCAAATTTTGTTGCTCAATCGAACATTTTTAACCCCTCCCTAACAATCCTCAAGTCCACTTCTGGACTCTCAGGAAGATATGTTGATTTAAGGTCCGTCATCAACTAAAAGACAAATAAATGATATGTTTTTTTTTGTTTTAGCCTAGTTAAAGCCTAGTGTGGGGTAGAGATAAGCCCCCCAGCCATTATAGAGTAAAAGTGCGTAATAGCACTAACTCAAGAAGAAGAAGAATCAAGAACATTTTTAAACTAATTTAACAATTTTGTAGTAGTGTTAGTAGACATTTATTTTTTTCATATATACTTATATCTTGTTTGACATCAGAAACAATAGCTGGTTGTGATATCCTTGCCAAATATAACGGAATTACACTATTACGTTTAAATTCTATTTTGAATTTATTGTATAAAGCTTTGAAGCAAGTGCTGGTGGTGGCTTGTAAGCAACATAAACAGTCGTCATTCGTATGAATTTCACATACTTGGCAATAACAGTTTGACAGATATACTTGTGTGTAGTTGGTAACACTTCCCCCGCCTAACCCTGTATATATCTGATTCACTCATTCTTGGTTAAGTCGGGTAGCCTCCATCAGCCAGCTTGATTAGTTGCTTGCTGTCGTCAGCTGTTAGTGCCGATGATCCAAATCGTTTGTAACCTCGTCCTACCACCATAGATGCGGACGTCCTCTACGTCCAGCGTTTACCACCTTCGGGTACCGAATCAAACACATTTGTAGCCGGTGCACTTTCTTCCATTTGCAAGACATAACGAAGCCAGTGAAGCCGTTGAATTTGTATGCGCTTAACTATGTCAGTGTCGCCGTATAGCTCATACAGCTCATCCCTCCAACGCGTAAGGGAGCATAGATCTTCCTAAGAATGTTTCTCTTGAATGCTCCTACCGTCTTCTCATCACTGTTGGTAATTCTCCAAGCTTCTGCAACATACAGCAGGACTCTCCCTCTAGTTAAAAGTGTAATAATTCGAATATTCATGTACTTTAAAGTCTTGTGTTTATCGCAAAGGTCCTGTTTTATTTTTTTGTTTATGTTAGAGTTTTTATTATCTTTGTGCTCAGATTTAATTATAAAAATAAGATATTTTATCAGTTAACGATGAAAGCAATTGAAATTACAAGCAATTCTGTCTGTAATAATAATATTTTGGTTGTATATTTCGTTTTGTTGTCGATTATAAATTAAAATTAATTATATTTATCTGTCGTCGATTTCAGTTATGAATGTTTGATGCAATTTAGTCCTTGATGTAATTTCATTTCAGATTGTTTTTAATGTTGTTGCCTCAGTGAAATTCAATGAGAAATTAAGCGATGCCATCGACATCAACGTTTTGGGCACAAAGAAAATTTTGGATTTGGCTATGGAAATAAAAAACTTGAAGGTAATAAAAAGCGGGAGCCTGAAGGAGTAAGCTATATTTAAAAAAACTTGTAAAATGAATTTTTATAATATGTAGATATGAAAAAAAATTCTGGTAGATTTGCATTTTATTTTTATGAATTTAATTTTGTAGTTTTCAGCTAACAGTCAACTGAGCCAAGTGAATGCCTCAGTAATAGTTTTATTCAAAGTCGCAGTTGCATTGCTGGCAGCACTGCAGTTGTTGTTTAACGGCATTGCCAGCTCAATTCAGTTCATAAAAGTTTGATGTTTTTCAATTAAAAGTGCAAACATCGAAAATGTAAACAATTTTATTGACAAAAATTTTGTTTGCATTTGCTCACTGGCGTATCCTTTCTGTTTGATTTTTTTTCTCGATACTCGATATCATTTAAAAGCGTGCAAAAAACAAGACATAAAATTTAACAAATCTCTTTGTTGTATTCCAATCAATTTCAGTCATTTGTCCACATTTCAACACTTTACTGCAATTGCAATCGACAGTTTATCAAGGAGCAGGTATACGAGACCGAAATTGGCTATGAAAAAATTATGCAGGTGGGTAGCAATTTCATTTCATTTTGTATCTACAGTGTAAATATCTATATAGATAGAAACACTATACATCGGCATATATATTTATTATATATATAAATAATATTATACATACACTTATCCAACATGAAAGAGTAATCAGAAATTCGGGGAATAAAGCTCAAGCACCAGCGCCAGGATACGAATGCATATCAACAGTTTGGATGCGATTAATGCAATTTAAATAAATAAAATTCCGAATGCACAAAATGCATTAAAATGAAACAATTAAGATTATTTTTATAAAATTTTTTTCGTCTAAATTAAAAATTTAATTTGAGTCAACAATTTTGCTAAAGCAATAAAATGTTTTTATTTGCTGTGTTTTAAGTACTTGAACTCTTAATTGAATTGGCAGTTCAAAAAAAATAAACATTCATTTCACGGCTTATTTAACATTATTTAAAATTAAAAAGATTTTATAGAAAGTATAATATACATTCAAAATAATATATAACAATACAATATGTGTATTCCTTTATATAGATATTTCGCATATTTGATGATGTGACGTTGGAAAAATTTAGGCACTGCCTCATTGGAGAAATGCCAAATACTTACACGATGACTAAGAAGTGTGCTGAAAATTTAGTTAACCATCGTGCCTTCTATTTACCCGCCGGTATATTTCGACCACCAATAGGTAAGTCAAATAAAAACTTAAATAACAATACTTTCACGCTAATCAATATGTAAGTTAAAGCATGATTCAAAAGGCAACACTTTT
>NW_024031987.1:0-12628 GCF_002237135.1 Teleopsis dalmanni | reverse complement strand
TTTTTGTTTTCTTTATTCATATCGATAGGGTCCAAACTCCTAGCCGCTATCGATGTTCGATTGTATAGTCGCTCGTAACGATCCCCATGGTTATCTATGCAAAGCAGGGAGGCCATGCGAGGGTTGACACAATTCCTTATGGGAGATTGTGTTCAGAGCCAGGATCTGGCGCAGGTCAGGAGTACTCTCAACTGAGCCTATACCACCAACTTAATGGTGACGAGACATCGAACGTACTTGGAGACTTGCCAAGTTTTAAAAGGACGGAGGAAGATGCAGCATTAACCTGAAAGCCATTTCTATGAGATATCACTCTCATATACTCAGGTAACAGAATACCACATCCGCCAGCCCAAAAATCATCGTTTAAGTAGTTTGTTCCAGTATGCCATAATCAGGATCTTACTGGGCTCAATCCTGATGGGTGTTTAAAACCCTGAATTCATAATCACGTCTATTTGATATGCATTGTCTGTTTCAGTGTGCATATTTTCAGCTTACGTGCCTAGTATAGTTTTCGTTGGGCACGAAAGAACTCCATCGATGGTGCAAATGCTCGCTCTCGGAACAGTGCACTCCCCTGTATCCCTCGATGATGCGCAGCTGTTTAACCACTCTCTGCGCACTTGGATGTCCCTCGTTGCCATCCCGGGATGGTGGACGCTTACTTAGAGCCGGCGTCTACTCGGCTCAGCTCAGGAGCTTCTCAGGGTTTTTGCGACCTTTTACGTCACACCCTCCGACGCCTGGCTGGATTTTAGTCGCCTCGTACGACAGGCATGCCTTACCGCGGGAATATTCTAACCCCTATCCCGCAGGATAGGGATAATAAATAATAAAATTAATAATAATAATAAAATAAATAGTAATAATAAAATTAGTAATAATAATACAATTAATAATAATAATAAAATTAATAATAATGATAGAATTAAAAATAATAATATAATTAATAATAATAATTAAATTAATAATAACAATGAAATTAATAATAATAACAAGAAAATTTATAATAATAATAAAATTAATAGTAATAATAAAATTAATAATAATAATAAAATTAATAATAATGATAAAATTAAAAATAATAATATAATTAATAATAATAATAAAATTTATAATAAGAATAAAATTGATAATAATAATAAAATTAATAATAATAATACAATAATAATAATAATAAAATTAATAATAATAATAAAAATAATAATAATAATACAATTAATAATAATAATAAAATTAATAATAATAATACAATTAATAATAATAATAATAAAATTAATAATTTTAATAGTAATAAAAATAATTATTTTTTCGAGGCTGGGGAATAAAAAATGCTTACACATATCTTCAGAAACATCTTCCTGTGGTTTATGCGAGGTTCACGTAAATCGTTCACCCACTAAAAATCCCCCTTTCCAGGATGAAGTACATCATCCGGAACCGCCACTAGGTATTGCTTCAGGTCATGCACATCCTGATTGTAAGATATAATCTTACGTCGCTGCTGTTGTACCTGCGTCCAGGTGCCTCTTTTTTGCGCGAAGTACTGCCTCCACGTGCCTCGCCACCACGTTCCAGTTGTTTTCACTTGCTAGTAGTAAGGGTACTACATTTTCCGGGGTCCAAATGCCGCCTATCTGTGCTTGCAGGTTGGTTCTCTCGATTAACCATTGATTGCATTCAAAAAACGTGTGTTCTACATCGTCGACATCAGCATCGCCATAGATGCAACTCTGCTCCTCTCGAATATTCATCCGGTACAGATATTTGCCGAAGTACCCGTGCCCGGAGAAGAATTGTGTCAGGTAATAGTTTACCTCGCCGAACTTCCTTGTGGTCCAGGCGACTAAGTCCGGGATTAGTCTTGCAGTCCACCTACCACTAGTTTCGTTAGTCCACCGACTTTGCCACTCTATCATTGTGTGTTCCCGATAATTTGTGGCTACGCTGCTGTTTTCGTTGCTTTGGCGGCTTAACCATGCTTGCCTCCGTTCCATGGCCATGAGGTCGATGGGTATTGAGCTGCTTATAACAAGGACCGCCGCACCTGAAACCGTACGGTATGCAGATGCTACCCTGAGTGCCGCTGTTCTCTGGATTTTTTCGAGCGCATTTCGCTTCTGGTTAATCTGTAATGCATTAGACCATACTTCAGAACCGTAGAGTAGAATCGCGTTCACAACTGTCATTAGCAGTTTTCGCTTGTCTTCTGTTGGGCCGCCAACGTTTGCCATTAGCTTGCTTAAGGACGCTGAGGCCTTTGAAGCCTTTTCACCTGCATGTTTTATCTGGGCCCAAAACGACATCCTGGAGTCCAGCTGGATGCCCAGATATTTCATTTCCTTGGACGTTTTAATGGTAGAGTTCCATACCCGCATTTCAATTTCCAAGGGTATTTGCTGCTTCGTTAATATAATGAGTTCTGTCTTCTCAGTTGCTAGCTTTAGACCGCGGTCATCCATCCATTCCATCGTGCGTAGCATGACCTGATTTAGTCTGAGCTGTGCTTCGGTTACATTTCGTGCTGTGATGACTGCTGCTACATCATCGGCAAAGCCTACTAGGTGTACGTTGTCCGGCATTTCAATGGAGAATATTTCATCGTAGCTCGCATTCCATAGATCAGGGCCAAGAACGGAGCCCTGCGCTGCTCCGGAGGTGATCTTCTTAATTTTTGTACCACTGCTTGTGTGATAGAGAAGCTCTCTATCGCTAAGGTAGCTGCGGATCATTCGCATCAAGTACATCGGTGTATTAAAGCGTCCTTCAAGGGCGTTGATCACATCGGTCCATTGTAGGCTGTTGAACGCATTCCTAATGTCTAGAGCCGCCAGAAGTACTATACGCTTCGAGTAAGCATTTCCACATTGTGCGGCTTCTACGGTTGCCGCCACATCAGCGATAGCTCCAATGGTGGACTTTCCTGGCCGGAAATCGTGCTGTCTGCTGGATAGTCCCCCAGCGCTCTCAATGGATGCTGCTATACGCGGTTTTAGTAGTCGTTCCAGCAGTTTCCCTGATGTGTCGAGCATACAAAGTGGTCGGTATGCATTTGGCATCTCGGGGTTGCCCTTTCCTTTGCTAATTAGGGTTAGTTGCTGCTTTTTCCAGGGCTCTGGAAAAATGCCTTCCTTCAGACAAGAGTTAAACATTTCGAGCAGGGATTGTGGGCGGTCGTCTGCTATCAGCTTAATCGCCTCAGATGGGACACCGTCCGGTCCTGGGGCTTTGTTATTCTTCAGAGAACGTGCTGCGGTTTTAAGTTCCTCTTCCGTAAAAAGCGGTGGATCATCGGTGAGTACCCTTTCACAGTCTCTGCGTATTTCATGATCCGGAAAAAGAGAATTTACGATGTTATCCATCACATTTTCTTCCAATTCAGGAACTGGTGCCAAGGCACCTATTTTTCGCATGACGATCTTGTAGCCAAGTCTCCAAGGGTCGTTGTTTACGTCTTCACGTAACTCTTCCCATTTTCTTTTCTTACTTTTGGAAATAGCGATCTTTAATGCCTTCCTAGCTGCCTTTAATGCTTCGCTTTCTGCCGTGGCATCTCTACGTGTTCTGGCCCTGGTCCTTCTCCTCCGCATTTGGAGACAGACCCTTCGAAGTTCGGCAATTTCTTCAGTCCACCAATAGGCTGCCTTTCTTCTGGGATTTTTTGCCACTCTAGGCATTGCTGCATCGCAGGCCTGTGTTATGCTGTGCATTGTGTGGCGGACCAAGCTTCTGGCATCTCCTCCTCCAGTGTTTCTATTCATCCTATCATCGAACACTTCGAGAAAGATATCCCTATTGAGTTTATTCGTGGACCATTTGCGAGTAGACCTCCTTCCGGGGTTTCCATTTGGCCTATTGCCTGGCTCGACGGTGAACCAGATGTATTGGTGATCGCTCCCCGTGTAGTCCTCGAGAACTGACCATTCCTTTAGCGTACCAGCTATCTTCTCCGACACTAACGTGATGTCTGGAATAGTGCCTTCGCATCCTGGTCTGCGAAAGGTGGGCGACATCCCCCTGTTAGCGACTACAAGTCCCAATCTGGCCGCCATGTCAAGCACTCGCCTACCTCTGGGATTTGTGGTCATCATGCCCCATTCAATGGCCTTCGAATTGAAGTCGCCTGCTATAATAAAGTTTCACCCATTTGGAGGACGCAATCTTCGATTGCGTCCAGTTTCATCTGGAATTGGCCAATACTGTCGCTCGGTGTAAGATAGCAGCTCATTAAGGTAAAGTTGCGATTTCGAACCCAAACGTGTCCGTCTCCGGCACCACTGGCTGAGAAAGAGAATTTCTCGGCGCATGGCAGCCAGATGGCTGCAGTTCCACTGCAGTCAGCCAAGAAGGTACCGCAACTGATTTCTCCATATTGTTCGCTAATTATGACAACATCCGCGTTCCGCTCATGTATGAGTTGTGATATAAGGGCGTCTGCTGTCCTGCTTCGGTGCATATTTGCTTGCAAAAATCTCATCATCTTTGGGCCTTTACCGATGCACATTTGCCAGATGCAGCAATGTGATCGACGGTTTTGAGGCCAGCGTCAGTACAGACGCAGCACTTCGGAGAGTTTGTGCACTCCTTTAGTTTGTGTCCAGGTGCGCCACATTTGATGCAGAGGTTTGTTCTATCTGGACCCTTGCAATTTCTCTGTACATGTCCTACACCAAGGCACCTGAAGCAACGCTTTGTTTCGGTGCGCGTCCGCTTTTTTGCTCTGATCCATCCAATAATGATCGAGCCTGTCTCGAGAAGCTTATCAGCTGCTACGGTGGGTAATTGCACGTAAGCTCTGACCAGTTCTTTGTTATTTGGTTTGGTGACGGTCACCTTCAACTGATCGCTTCCGCTTGGAAGGAGTCGTTTAACCGCTTCTTCGACTTCCGTCGTTGTAGTAAGCGCATCGAGATCTCTTATCTCTATGGTGGTTTTCGGTATCAGACCAGTTACCTCCGCCGTTTCTTGCAAAGCACTCCTTATTTCATCGCAGAACTCTAAGCTTGCCTTGGTCCCCTTGTCAAGCTCTAATAGCAGAGCTCCCGACATTGTCTTGCGGACTGCTCGAATTTTGACTTTCGAGTCATCCGGCTTGACATTCGAACGGAGGTTCTTTAAAATGTCCGCATAAGTTTGACTTCCCGTCGGTTTTATGAGGACTGCTTCCGTCTTTGGGCCTCTGTCCTTATTGGGCCTGGGTCTCTTTGCTTCTGGCTTAGTTTTCTTTTCAGCTTTCTTTGTACCGACATTTATTTTGTCTGGTCTTTTCGTAGTTATGGGCGTCCCATTTATTTCTCTTTTTTTGGGGGTTTTGAGCTTCTTCCGATTTACGGTTTGCCATTCCTCAGGCTTATCTTGTCTGCTCTTTTTGGCGCTCTCATTTCCTGTGTTTTGCGCAGCAGGACTTGTCGCCATGCGCTTTTGTCTATGCACGTTTGGTGTGTCTACCACATTTGCTTCTCTTCGTGCTTTTTTCGCCACTGCCTTGATCCAGCATCGGCTATAGTAGCCCATGTTTTCGAAGTGCGTTTGCAGTTCGTTTACGCCATCTTTAATATCTAGCGAGACATTTTTTTGCCGCATTATGCCATTTTTTATCTTCATTAAGGCGGCTATACACTTTCCTAGTGTCTGCTCCTCTTCCCTTCTCAGGGTTTGGATGTATTCATCGCTCGGTGAGACGGGAACCTCCTTCATTTGTGATGGCACGTTTGGCGTGCCACTGTCCGATGCGGACTTCCCTGGGCCATCTTGCGATGGCGCTTCCGTTAGATTTTGTGTATTTGTTTTTTCATTTGTCATGATTTTTGGGTCCAAACTCCTAGCCGCTATCGATGTTCGGTTGTATAGTCGCTCGTAACGATCCCCATGGTTATCTATGCGAAGCAGGGAGGCCATGCGAGGGTTGACACAATTCCTTATGGGAGATTGTGTTCAGAGCCAGAATCTGGCGCAGGTCAGGAGTACTCTCAACTGAGCCTATACCACCAACTTAACGGTGACGAAACATCGAACGTACTTGGAGACTTGCCAAGTTTTAAAAGGACGGAGGAAGATGCAGCATTAACCTGAAAGCCATTTCTATGAGATGTCACTCTCATATACTCAGGTAACAGAATACCACATCCGCCAGCCCAAAGTCATCGTTATCGTTGTTTATTTCCAGTATGCCATGGGTGTATGAACCCTGAATTCATAGCTGATGTGCATTGCCTGTTTCGGCATGCGTTTTTTGCCATCATCTTAACATAGTGTTTATGTTGGACGTGAAGGAACTCCATCGTTGGTGCAGCTGCCTTCTCTTAAAACAGTGCACTCGTCCGTGTCCCTCGGTGGTGCACAGCTGCAGTCACTCTCTGCACACTTGGGTGTCCCTCGATGGCTGGATTTTAGTCGCCTCGTACGACAGGCATGCCTTACCACGGGAATATTCTAACCCCTATCCCGCAGGGGGAATAATAATAATAATAATAATAATAATAATAATAATAATAATAATAATAATAATAATAATAATTAAACAATAATAATAAAATAATAAATAATAATAAAGTAATAAATAATAATAAAATAATAAATAATAATAAAATAATAATAAATAATAATAAAATAATAATAAATAATAATAAAATAATAATAAAATAAGAATAAAATAATAATAAAATAATAATAAAATAATAATAAAATAATAATACAATAATAATAAAATAATAATACAATAATAATAAAATAATAATAAATAATAATTGTGTTTGTCCTTTATTTCTTTCTTTGCTATTCAAAATCCCTCTAAATTTAATAAAATAATGATAAATAATAATAAAATAATAATAAAATAATAATAAATAATGATAAAATAATAATAAATAATAATAAAATAATAATAAATAATAATTGTGTTTGTTCTTTATTTCTTTCTTTGCTATTCAAAATCCCTCTAAATTTAATAAAAT
This sequence comes from Teleopsis dalmanni, assembly GCF_002237135.1. Lineage (NCBI taxonomy): Eukaryota > Metazoa > Arthropoda > Insecta > Diptera > Diopsidae > Teleopsis > Teleopsis dalmanni. Next base: position 5,672 of record NW_024031987.1, on the reverse strand, counting down.
AATAATAAATAATAATAAAATAATAATAAAATAATAATAAAATAATAATAAATAATGATAAAATAATAATAAAGTAATAATAAAATAATAATAAATAATAATAAAATAATAATAAAATAATAATAAATAATGATAAAATAATAATAAATAATAATAAAATAATAATAAATAATAATTGTGTTTGTTCTTTATTTCTTTCTTTGCTATTCAAAATCCCTCTAAATTTAATAAAATAATAATAAATAATAATAAAATAATAATAAAATAATAATAAAATAATAATAAATAATGATAAAATAATAATAAAGTAATAATAAAATAATAATAAATAATAATAAAATAATAATAAAATAATAATAAATAATGATAAAATAATAATAAATAATAATAAAATAATAATAAATAATAATAAATAATAATAAATAATAATAAAATAATAATAATAATAATAATAATAATAATAATAATAAATAATAATATAATAATAATAAATAATAATAATAATAAATAATAATAATATAATAATAATAATAATAATAATAATAATAATAACAATAATATTCATAACTGCAAGTTAATAATAATAATAATAATAATAATAATAATAATAATAATAATAATAATAATAATAATAATAATAATAATAATAATTTTTTTTTGTATTTCGAGGCTGGGGAACAAAAAATGTCTACACACACCCGCAGAAAACGTCTTTCTGTGGGTAGTGCACGGTTCGCGCTAATCGCTGACATGCTAAAAAACTCCCCTTTCCAGGATGAAGCACATGACCCGGAACCACCACTAGGTATTGTTTCAGGTCATGCACATCCTGATTGTAAGATATAATCTTACGTCGCTGCTGTTGTACCTGCGTCCAGGCGCCTCTTTTTTGCGCGAAGTACTGCCTCCACGTGCCTCGCCACCACGTTCCAGTTGTTTTCACTTGCTAGTAGTAAGGGTACTACATTTTCCGGGGTCCAAATGCCGCCTATCTGTGCTTGCAGGTTGGTTCTCTCGATTAACCATTGATTGCATTCAAAAAACGTGTGTTCTACATCGTCGACATCAGCATCGCCATAGATGCAACTCTGCTCCTCTCGAATATTCATCCGGTACAGATATTTGCCGAAGTACCCGTGCCCGGAGAAGAATTGTGTCAGGTAATAGTTTACCTCGCCGAACTTCCTTGTGGTCCAGGCGACTAAGTCCGGGATGAGTCTTGCAGTCCACCTACCACTAGTTTCGTTAGTCCACCGACTTTGCCACTCTATCATTGTGTGTTCCCGATAATTTGTAGCTACGCTGCTGTTTTCGTTGCTTTGGCGGCTTAACCATGCTTGCCTCCGTTCCATGGCCATGAGGTCGATGGGTATTGAGCTGCTTATAACAAGGACCGCCGCACCTGAAACCGTACGGTATGCAGATGCTACCCTGAGTGCCGTTGTTCTCTGGATTTTTTCGAGCGCATTTCGCTTCTGGTTAATCTGTAATGCATTAGACCATACTTCAGAACCGTAGAGCAGAATCGCGTTCACAACTGTCATTAGCAGTTTTCGCTTGTCTTCTGTTGGGCCGCCAACGTTTGCCATTAGCTTGCTTAAGGACGCTGAGGCCTTTGAAGCCTTTTCACCTGCATGTTTTATCTGGGCCCAAAACGACATCCTGGAGTCCAGCTGGATGCCCAGATATTTCATTTCCTTGGACGTTTTAATGGTAGAGTTCCATACCCGCATTTCAATTTCCAAGGGTATTTGCTGTTTCGTTAATATAATGAGTTCTGTCTTCTCAGTTGCTAGCTTTAGACCGCGGTCATCCATCCATTCCATCGTGCGTAGCATGACCTGATTTAGTCTGAACTGTGCTTCGGTTACATTTCGTGCTGTGATGACTGCGGCTACATCATCGGCAAAGCCTACTAGGTGTACGTTGTCCGGCATTTCAATGGAGAATATTTCATCGTAGCTCGCATTCCATAGATCAGGGCCAAGAACGGAGCCCTGCGCTGCTCCGGAGGTGATCTTCTTAGTTTTTGTACCACTCCTTGTGTGATAGAGAAGCTCTCTATCGCTAAGGTAGCTGCGGATCATTCGCATCAAGTACATCGGTGTATTAAAGCGTCCTTCAAGGGCGTTGATCACATCGGTCCATTGTAGGCTGTTGAACGCATTCCTAATGTCTAGAGCCGCCAGAAGTACTATACGCTTCGAGTAAGCATTTCCACATTGTGCGGCTTCTACGGTTGCCGCCACATCAGCGATAGCTCCAATGGTGGACTTTCCTGGCCGGAAACCGTGCTGTCTGGTGGATAGTCCCCCAGCGCTCTCAATGGATGCTGCTATACGCGGTTTTAGTAGTCGTTCCAGCAGTTTCCCTGATGTGTCGAGCATACAAAGTGGTCGGTATGCATTTGGCATCTCGGGGTTGCCCTTTCCTTTGCTAATTAGGGTTAGTTGCTGCTTTTTCCAGGGCTCTGGAAAAATGCCTTCCTTCAGACAAGAGTTAAACATTTCAAGCAGGGATTGTGGGCGGTCGTCTGCTATCAGCTTAATCGCCTCAGATGGGACACCGTCCGGTCCTGGGGCTTTGTTATTCTTCAGAGAACGTGCTGCGGTTTTAAGTTCCTCTTCCGTAAAAAGCGGTGGATCATCGGTGAGTACCCTTTCACAGTCTCTGCGTATTTCATGATCCGGAAAAAGAGAATTTACGATGTTATCCATCACATTTTCTTCCAATTCAGGAACTGGCGCCAAGGCACCTATTTTTCGCATGACGATCTTGTAGCCAAGTCCCCAAGGGTCGTTATTTACGTCTTCACGTAACTCTTCCCATTTTCTTTTCTTACTTTTGGAAATAGCGATCTTTAATGCCTTCCTAGCTGCCTTTAATGCTTCGCTTTCTGCCGTGGCATCTCTCCGTGTTCTGGCCCTGGTCCTTCTCCTCCGCATTTGGAGACAGACCCTTCGAAGTTCAGCAATTTCTTCAGTCCACCAATAGGCTGCCTTTCTTCTGGGATTTTTTGCCACTCTAGGCATTGCTGCATCGCAGGCCTGTGTTATGCTGTGCATTGTGTGGCGGACCAAGCTCCTGGCATCTCCTCCTCCAGTGTTTCTACTCATCCTATCATCGAACACTTCGAGAAAGATATCCCTATTGAGTTTATTCGTGGACCATTTGCGAGTAGACCTCCTTCCGGGGTTTCCATTTGGCCTATTGCCTGGCTCGACGGTGAACCAGATGTATTGGTGATCGCTCCCCGTGTAGTCCTCGAGAACTGACCATTCCTTGAGCGTACCAGCTATCTTCTCCGACACTAACGTGATGTCTGGAATAGTGCCTTCGCATCCTGGTCTGCGAAAGGTGGGCGACATCCCTCTGTTAGCGACTACAAGTCCCAATCTGGCCGCCATGTCAAGCACTCGCCTACCTCTGGGATTTGTGTCATCATGCCATTCAATGGCCTTCGAATTGAAGTCGCCTGCTATAATAAAGTTTCCACCCATTTGGAGGACGCAATCTTCGATTGCGTCCAGTTTCATCTGAATGGCCAATACTGTCGCTCGTGTAAGATAGCAGCTCATTAAGGTAAAGTTGCGATTTCGAACCCAAACGTGTCCGTCTCCGGCACCACTGGCTGAGAAAGAGAATTTCTCGGCGCATGGCAGCCAGATGGCTGCAGTTCCACTGCAGTCAGCCAAGAAGGTACCGCAACTGATTTCTCCATATTGTTCGCTAATTATGACAACATCCGCGTTCCGCTCCTGTATGAGTTGTGATATAAGGGTGTTTGCTGTCCTGCTTCGATGCATATTTCCTTGCAAAATTTTGTCATTTCTGGATCTTAACCGATGCACATTTGCCAGATGCAGCAATGTGATCGACGATTTTGAAGCCAGCGTCAGTACATACGCAGCACTTCGGGCGGTTTATGTACTCCTTTAGTTTGTGTCCAGGTTCGCCACATTTGATGCAGAGGTTTGTTCTGTCTGGACCTTTGCAATTTCTCTGCATATGCTCTACGCCAAGGCACCTGAAGCAAGCAACGCTTTGTTTCGGTGCGCGTCCGCATTTTTGGTTTGACCCATCCAATAATGATCGAGCCTCTCACGAGAAGCTTATCAGCTGCTACGGTGGGTAGTTGCACGTAAGCTCTGACCAGTTCTTTGTTATTTGGTTTGGTGACCGTGACCTTCAACCGCTCGATTCCGTTTGGAATGAGTCGTTTAACCGCTTCTTCGACTTCCGTCGTTGTCGTAAGCGCATCGAGATCCCTTATCTCTATGGTGGTTTTCGGTATCACACCAGTTACCTCCGCCGTTTCTTGCAATGCACTCCTTATTTCCTCGCAGAACTCTAAGCTTGCCTTAGTCCCCTTGTCAAGTTCTAATAGCAGAGCTCCCAACATTATCTTGCGGACTGCTCGAATTTTGACTTTCGAATCATCTGGCTTGACATTCGAACGGAGGTTCTTTAAAATATCCGCATAAGTTTGACTTCCCGTCGGTTTCTATCGTCGTCTCTATCCTTGTTGGGCCTGGGCCTCTTTGCTTCTGGCTTAATTTTCTTCTCGGCTTTCTTCGTAACGACAGTTGTTTTGTCTGGTCCTTTCGTAGTTGTAGGAGTCCCAATTTTGGGCTTCTTCCGATTTACAGTTTGCCATTCCTCAGGTTTATCTTGCCTTCTCTTTTTGGCGCTTTCATTTCCTGTGCTTTACGCAACAGGACTTGTCGCCATGCGCTTTTGTCGATGCACGTTTGGTGTGTCTATCACATTTGTTTCTCTTTGTGCTTTTCTCGCCACTGCCTTGATGTTTTCAAAGTGCGTTTGCAGTTCGTTTACGCCATCTTTAATATCTAGCGAGACATTTTTTTTGCCGCATTATGCCGTTTTTTACCTTCATTAAGGCGGCTATACACTTTCCTAGTGTCTTCTCCTCTTCCCTTCTCAGGGTTTGGATATACTCATCGCTCGGTGAGACGGGAGCCTCATTCATTTGTGATGGCACATTTGGCGTGCCGCTGTCCGATGTGAACTTCCCTGGGCCATCTTGCGATGGCGCTTCCGTTAACTTTTGTGTATCGGTTGATTCTTTTGTCATGTTTTTTTGGGTCCAAACTCCTAGCCGCTATCGGTGTTCGATTGTATAGTCGCTCGTAACGATCCCCATGGTTATCTATGCAAAGCAGGGAGGTCATGCGAGGGTTAACACAATTCCTTATGGGAGATTGTGTTCAGAGCCAGGATCTGGCGCAGGCCAGGAGTACTCTCAACTGAGCCTATACCACCAACTTAATGGTGACGAGACATCGAACGTACTTGGAGACTTGCCAAGTTTTAAAAGGACGGAGGAAGATGCAGCATTAACCTGAAAGCCATTTCTATGAGATGTCACTCTCATGTACTCAGGTAACAGAATACCACATCCGCCAGTTCGAAAATCATTGTTGTAAATTTCTTCCAGTATGCCATAATCAGGATCTTACTGGGCTCGATCCTGATGGGTGTTTAAACCCTGAATTCCTGTTTATACTTATCTGCAAATGCATTGCCTGTTTTGGCATGCATTTTTTCAACTTTCGTGTCTAGCATAGTTCTTACGTTGAGCACGAAAGAACTCCATCGATGGTGCAACTACCCACTCTTGGAACAGTGCACTCTCCTGTGTCCCTCGATGG
>NW_024031986.1:0-12631 GCF_002237135.1 Teleopsis dalmanni | reverse complement strand
GAATCGATGCCACGTTGAAAATATAATACTGTGTTTTGGAATTATATAGCTCCGGCTGAAAATTATTATAATGCATCGAATCCATACCACGTTGAAAATATAATACTGTGTTTTGAAATTACAAAGCTCCGGCTGAAAATGATTAAAGTGCATCGAATTTATGCCACGTGGAAAATATAATACTGTGCTTTGAAATTATATAGCTCCGGTTAAAAATTATTATTGTGCATCGAATCCATGCCAAGTTGAAAATATTATACTGTGTTTTGAAATTATATAGCTCCGGCTGAAATTTATTAAAGTACATCGAATCGATGCCACGTTGAAAATATAATACTGTGTTTTGGAATTATATAGCTTCGGCTAAAAATTATTATAATGCATCGAATCCATGCCACGTTGAAAATATTATACTGTGCTTTGAACTTATATAGCTCCGGCTGAAAATTATTAAAATGCATCGAATCCATGCCACGTTGGAAATATAATGCTGGATTTGAAATTATATAGCTCCGGCTGAAAATTATTATAGTGCATCGAATCGATGACACTTTGAAAATATAATACTGTGCTTTGAAATTATATAGCTCCGGTTAAAAATTATTATTGTGCATCGAATCCATGCCAAGTTGAAAATATAATACTGTGCTTTGAAATTATATAGCTCCGGCTGAAAATTATTAACGTACATCGAATCGATGCCATGTTGAAAATATAATACTGTGGTTTGGAATTATATAGCTTCGGCTAAAAATTAGTAGAGTGCATCGAATCCACGCTACGTTGAAAATATTATACTGTGCTTTGAAATTATATAGCTCCGGCTGAAAATTATTATAATGCATCGAATCCATGCCACGTTGAAAATATAATACTGTGTTTTGAAATTACAAAGCTCCGGCTGAAAATGATTAAAGTGCATCGAATCCATGCCACGTGGAAAATACAATACTGTGCTTTGAAATTATATAGCTCCGGTTAAAAATTATTATTGTGCATCGAATCCATGCCAAGTTGAAAATATTATACTGTGTTTTGAAATTATATAGCTCCGGCTGAAAATTATTAAAGTGCATCGAATCGATGCAACGTTGAAAATATAATACTGTGTTTTGGAATTATATAGCTCCGGCTGAAAATTAGTAGAGTGCATCGAATCCACGCTACATTGAAAATATTATACTGTGCTTTGAAATTATATAGCTCCGGCTGAAAATTATTATAATGCATCGAATCCATGCCACGTTGAAAATATAATACTGTGTTTTGAAATTACAAAGCTCCGGCTGAAAATGATTAAAGTGCATCGAATCCATGCCACGTGGAAAATACAATACTGTGCTTTGAAATTATATAGCTCCGGTTAAAAATTATTATTGTGCATCGAATCCATGCCAAGTTGAAAATATTATACTGTGTTTTGAAATTATATAGCTCCGGCTGAAAATTATTAAAGTGCATCGAATCGATGCAACGTTGAAAATATAATACTGTGTTTTGGAATTATATAGCTCCGGCTGAAAATTAGTAGAGTGCATCGAATCCACGCTACATTGAAAATATTATACTGTGCTTTGAAATTATATAGCTCAGGCTGAAAAATATTATAGTGCATCGAATCCATGCCACGTTGAAAATATGAAACTGTGCTTTGAAATTATATAGCTCCGGCTGAAAATTAGTAGAGTGCATCGAATCCACGCTACGTTGAAAATATTATACTGTGCTTTGAAATTATATAGCTCCGGCTGAAAATTATTAAAGTACATCGAATCGATGCCACGTTGAAAATATAATACTGTGTTTTGGAATTATATTGCTTCGGCTAAAAATTAGTAGAGTGCATCGAATCCACGCTACGTTGAAAATATTAAACTGTGTTTTGAAATTACAAAGCTCCGGCTGAAAATGATTAAAGTGCATCGAATCCATGCCACGTGGAAAATATAATACTGTGTTTTGAAATTATATAGCTCCGGTTAAAAATTATTATTATGCATCGAATCCATGCCACGTTGAAAATATTATACTGTGCTTTAAAATTATATAGTTTCGGCTGAAAATTATGATAATGCATCGAATCCACGCTACCTTGAAAATATTATACTGTGCTTTGAAATTATACAGCTCCGGCTGAAAATTATTATAATGCATCGAATCCACGCTACGTTGAAAATATTTTACTGCGCTTTGAAATTATATAGCTCCGGCTGAAAATTATTATAGTGCATCGAATCGATGCCACGTTGAAAACATAATACTGTGCTTTGAAATTATATAGCTCCGGTTAAAAATTATTATAGTGCATCGAATCCATGCCACGTTGAAAATATTATACTGTGTTTTGAAATTATATAGCTCCGACTGAAAATGATTATAGTGCATCGATTTCGCGCCACTTTGGAAATATAATACTGTGCTTTGAAACTATATAGCTCCGGCTGAAAATTATTATAGTGCATCGATTTCACGCTACATTGAAAATATAATATTGTGCTTTGAAATTATATAGCTCCGGTTAAAAATTATTATAGTGCATCGACTCGATGACACGTTGAAAATATAATACTGTGCTTTGAAATTATATAGCTCCGGCTGAAAATTATTAAAATGCATCGAATCCATGCCACGTTGGAAATATAGTGCTGGATTTGAAATTATATAGCTCCGGTTAAAAATTATTATAGTGCATCGAACCCATGCCACGTTGAAAATATAATACTGTGCTTTGAAATTATATAGCTCCGGCTGAAAATTATTATAGTGCATCGAATCGATGCCACGTTGAAAATATAATACTGTGCTTTGAAATTATATAGCTCCGGTTAAAAATTATTATAGTGCATCGAATCGATGCCACGTTGAAAATATTATACTGTGTTTTGAAATTATATAGCTCCGGCTGAAAATGATTATAGTGCATCGAATCCATGCCACGTTGAAAATATAATACTGTGTTTTGAAATTATATAGCGCCTGCTGAAAATTATTATAATGCATCAAATCCATGCCACGTTGAAAATATAATACTGTGTTTTGAAATTATATAGCTCCGGCTGAAAATGATTATAGTGCATCGATTTCACGTCACTTTGAAAATATAATACTTTGCTTTGAAATTATATAGCTCCGGTTAAAAATTATTATAGTGCATCGAATCCATGCCACGTTGAAAATATTATACTGTGCTTTGAAATTATATAGTTTCGGCTGAAAATTAGTAGAGTGCATCGATTTCACGCCATTTTGAAAATATGATTCTGTGTTTTGAAATTATATTGCTCCGGCTGAAAATGCTTATAGTGCATCGATTTGACACCACTTTGAAAATATAATACTGTGCTTTAAATTATATAGCTCCGGCTGAAAATTGTTAAAGTGCATCGAATCCATGCCACGTTGAAAATATTATACTGTGTTTTGAAATTATATAGCTCCGGCTGAAAGTTATTAGAGTGCATCGCATACACGCTACCTTGAAAATATTATACTGTGTTTTGAAATTATATAGCTCCGGCTGAAAATTATTATAGTACATAGAATCCACGCTACGTTGAAAATATTTTACTGTGTTTTGAAATTATATAGCTCCGGCTGAAAATTATTAAAGTGCATCGAATCGATGACACGTTGAAAATATAATACTGTGCTTTGAAATTATATAGCTCCGGCTGAAAATTGTTAAATTGCATCCAATCGATGCCACGTTGAAAATATTATATTGTGCTTTCAAATTATAAAGCTCCGGCTGAAAATTGTTAGAGTGCGTCGAATCCATGCCACGTTGAAAATATAATACTGTGCTTTGAAATTATATAGCTCCGGCTGAAAATTATTAGAGTGCATCGAATCCACGCTACGTTGAAAATATTATACTGTGCTTTGAAATTATATAGCTCCGGCTGAAAATTATTATAATGCATCGAATCCACGCTACGTTGAAAATATTATACTGTGTTTTGAGACTATATAGCTCAGGCTGAAAATTATTATAGTGCATCGAATCCATGATACGTTGAAAATATAATACTGTGCTTTGAAATTATATAGCTCCGGCTAAAAATTATTATAGTGCATCGAATCCATGATACGTTGAAAATATAATACTGTGCTTTTAAATTATATAGCTCCGGCTAAAAATTATTATTGTGCTTCGAATCCATGCCACGTTGAAAATATAATACTGTTTTGAAATTATATAGCTCCCGCTGAAAATTTTTATAGTGCATCGCTTTCACGCCACTTTAAAAATATAGTACTTTGAAATTGTACAGCTTCGGTTAAAAATTATTAGAGTGCATCGAATCCACGCTACGTTGAAAATATTTTACTGCGCTTTGAAATTATATAGCACCGGCTGAAAATTGTTAAATTGCATCCAATCGATGCCACGTTGAAAACATAATACTGTGCTTTGAAATTATATAGCTCCGGTTAAAAATTGTTAAAGTGCATCGAATCGATGCCACGTTGAAAACATAATACTGTGCTTTGAAATTATATAGCTCCGGTTAAAAATTATTATAGTGCATCGAATCCATGCCACGTTGAAAATATTATACTGTGTTTTGAAATTATATAGCTCCGACTGAAAATGATTATAGTGCATCGATTTCGCGCCACTTTGGAAATATAATACTGTGCTTTGAAACTATATAGCTCCGGCTGAAAATTATTATAGTGCATCGATTTCACGCCACATTGAAAATATAATATTGTGCTTTGAAATTATATAGCTCCGGTTAAAAATTATTATAGTGCATCGAATCCATGCCACGTTGAAAATATTATACTGTGCTTTGAACTTATATAGCTCCGGCTGAAAATTATTAAAATGCATCGAATCCATGCCACGTTGGAAATATAGTGCTGGATTTGAAATTATATAGCTCCGGCTGAAAATTATTATAGTGCATCGAATCGATGACACGTTGAAAATATAATACTGTGCTTTGAAATTATATAGCTCCGGCTGAAAATTGTTAAATTGCATCCAATCGATGCCACGTTGAAAACATAATACTGTGCTTTGAAATTATATAGCTCCGGTTAAAAATTATTATAGTGCATCGAATCGATGCCACGTTGAAAATATTATACTGTGCTTTGAACTGATATAGCTCCGGCTGAAAATTATTAAAATGCATCGAATCCATGCCACGTTGGAAATATAATGCTGGATTTCAAATTATATAGCTCCGGCTGAAAATTATTATAGTGCATCGAATCGATGACACGTTGAAAATATAATACTGTGCTTTGAAATTATACAGCTTCGGTTAAAAATTATTACAGTGCATCGAATCCACGCTACGTTGAAAATATAATACTGAGCTTTGAAATTATATTGCTCCGGCTGAAAATGATTATAGTGCATCGAGTCCATGCCACGTTGAAAATATTATACTGTGCTTTGAAATTATATAGCTCCGGCTGAGAATTATTATAATGCATCGAATCCATGCCACGTTGAAAATATAATACTGTGTTTTGAAATTATATAGCTCCGGCTGAAAATGATTATAGTGCATCGATTTCACGTCACTTTGAAAATATAATATTGTGCTTTGAAATTATATAGCTCCGGCAGAAAATTGTTAAAGTGCATCGAATCGATGCCACGTTGAAAACATAATACTGTGTTTTGAAATTATATAGCTCCGACTGAAAATGATTATGGTGCATCGATTTCGCGCCTCTTTGGAAATATAATACTGTGCTTTGAAACTATATAGCTCCGGCTGAAAATTAGTAGAGTGTATCGAATCCACGCTACGTTGAAAATATTATACTCTGTTTTGAAATTATATAGCTCCGACTGAAAATTATTATAATGCATCGAATCCATACCACGTTGAAAATATAATACTGTGTTTTGAATTTATTTAGCTCCGGCTGAAAATTATTATTATGCATCGAATCAATGCCACGTTGAAAATATAATACAGTGCTTTGAAATTATATAGCTCCGGCTGAAAATTATTATAGTGCATCGAATCCACGCTACCTTGAAAATGTTATACTGTGCTTTGAAATTATATAGCTCCGGCTGAAAATTTTTATAATGCATCGAATCCACGCTACGTTTAAAATACTTTACTGAGCTTTGAAATTATATAGCTCCGGCTGAAAATTGTTAAAGTTCATCGAATCGATGCCACGTTGAAAACATAATACTGTGCTTTGAAATTATATAGCTCCGGTTAAAAATTATTATAGTGCATCGAATCCATGCCACGTCGAAAATATTATACTGTGCTTTGAAACTATATAGCTCCGGCTGAAATTTATTATAGTGCATCGAATCGATGCCACGTTGAAAATATAATACTGTGTTTGTGAATTATATAGCTCCGGTTAAAAATTAGTAGAGTGCATCGAATCCACGCTGCGTTGAAAATATTATACTGTGACCTGAAATTATATAGCTCCGGCTGAAAATTATTATAATGCATCGAATCCATGCCACGTTGAAAATATAATACTGTGTTTTGAAATTATTAAAGTGCATCAAATCGATGAAACGTTGAAAATATAATACTATGCTTTGAAATTATATAGCTCTGGTTAAAAATTATTATAGTGCATCGAATCGATGCCACGTTGAAAATATAATACTGTGTTTGTGAATTATATAGCTCCGGTTAAAAATTAGTAGAGTTCATCGAATCCACGCTGCGTTGAAAATATTATACTGTGACCTGAAATTATATAGCTCCGGCTGAAAATTATTATAATGCATCGAATCCATGCCACGTTGAAAATATAATACTGTGTTTTGAAATTATATAGCTCCGGCTGAAAATTATTAAAGTGCATCAAATCGACGAAACGTTGAAAATATAATTCTGTGCTTTGAAATTATATAGCTCCGGCTGAAAATTGTTAAATTGCATCCAATCGATGCCACGTTGAAAACATAATACTGTGCTTTGAAATTATATAGCTCCGGTTAAAAATTATTATAGTGCATCGAATCGATGCCACGTTCAAAATATAATACTGTGCTTTGAAATTATATAGCTCCGGCTGAAAATGATTATAGTGCATCGAATCCATGCCACGTTGGAAATATTATGCTGGTTTTGAAATTATATAGCTCCTGCTGAAAATTATTATAGTGCATCGAATCGATGCCACGTTGAAAATATAATACTGTGTTTTGAAATTATATAGCTCCGGTTGAAAATTATTATTGTGCATCGATTTCATGTCACTTTGAAAATATAATACTTTGCTTGGAAATTATATAGCTCCGGTTGAAAATTATTATCGTGCATCGAATCGATGCCATGTTGAAAATATTATACTGTGTTTTGGAATTATATAGCTTCGGCTAAAAATTAGTAGAGTGCATCGAATCCACGCTACGTTGAAAATATTATACTGTGCTTTGAAATTATATAGCTCCGGCTGAAAATTATTATAATGCATCGAATCCATGCCACGTTGAAAATATAATACTGTGTTTTGAAATTACAAAGCTCCGGCTGAAAATGATTAAAGTGCATCGAATCCATGCCACGTGGAAAATACAATACTGTGCTTTGAAATTATATAGCTCCGGTTAAAAATTATTATTGTGCATCGAATCCATGCCAAGTTGAAAATATTATACTGTGTTTTGAAATTATATAGCTCCGGCTGAAAATTATTAAAGTGCATCGAATCGATGCAACGTTGAAAATATAATACTGTGTTTTGGAATTATATAGCTCCGGCTGAAAATTAGTAGAGTGCATCGAATCCACGCTACATTGAAAATATTATACTGTGCTTTGAAATTATATAGCTCCGGCTGAAAATTATTATAATGCATCGAATCCATGCCACGTTGAAAATATAATACTGTGTTTTGAAATTACAAAGCTCCGGCTGAAAATGATTAAAGTGCATCGAATCCATGCCACGTGGAAAATACAATACTGTGCTTTGAAATTATATAGCTCCGGTTAAAAATTATTATTGTGCATCGAATCCATGCCAAGTTGAAAATATTATACTGTGTTTTGAAATTATATAGCTCCGGCTGAAAATTATTAAAGTGCATCGAATCGATGCAACGTTGAAAATATAATACTGTGTTTTGGAATTATATAGCTCCGGCTGAAAATTAGTAGAGTGCATCGAATCCACGCTACATTGAAAATATTATACTGTGCTTTGAAATTATATAGCTCAGGCTGAAAAATATTATAGTGCATCGAATCCATGCCACGTTGAAAATATGAAACTGTGCTTTGAAATTATATAGCTCCGGCTGAAAATTAGTAGAGTGCATCGAATCCACGCTACGTTGAAAATATTATACTGTGCTTTGAAATTATATAGCTCCGGCTGAAAATTATTAAAGTACATCGAATCGATGCCACGATGAAAATATAATACTGTGTTTTGGAATTATATTGCTTCGGCTAAAAATTAGTAGAGTGCATCGAATCCACGCTACGTTGAAAATATTAAACTGTGTTTTGAAATTACAAAGCTCCGGCTGAAAATGATTAAAGTGCATCGAATCCATGCCACGTGGAAAATATAATACTGTGTTTTGAAATTATATAGCTCCGGTTAAAAATTATTATTGTGCATCGAATCCATGCCAAGTTGAAAATATTATACTGTGTTTTGAAATTATATAGGTCCGGCTGAAATTTATTAAAGTACATCGAATCGATGCCACGTTGAAAATATAATACTGTGTTTTGGAATTATATAGCTCCGGCTGAAAATTATTATAATACATCGAATCCATGCCACGTTGAAAATATAATACTTTGCTTTGAAATTATATAGCTCCGGCTGAAAATTATTATAATGCATCGAATCCATGCCACGTTGAAAATATAATACTGTGTTTTGAAATTACAAAGCTTCGGCTGAAAATGATTAAAGTGCATCGAATATACGGAAAATATAATACTGTGCTTTGAAATTATATAGCTCCGGTTAAAAATTATTATTGTGCATCGAATCCATGCCAAGTTGAAAATATTATACTGTGTTTTGAAATTATATAGCTCCGGCTGAAATTTATTAAAGTACATCGAATCGATGCCACGTTGAAAATATAATACTGTGTTCTGGAATTATATAGCTTCGGCTAAAAATTATTATTGTGCATCGAATCCATGCCACGTTGAAAATATTATACTGTGCTTTGAACTTATATAGCTCCGGCTGAAAATTATTAAAATGCATCGAATCCATGCCACGTTGGAAATATAATGCTGGATTTGAAATTATATAGCTCCGGCTGAAAATTATTATAGTGCATCGAATCGATGACACTTTGAAAATATAATACTGTGCTTTGAAATTATATAGCTCCGGTTAAAAATTATTATTGTGCATCGAATCCATGCCAAGTTGAAAATATAATACTGTGCTTTGAAATTATATAGCTCCGGCTGAAAATTATTAACGTACATCGAATCGATGCCATGTTGAAAATATAATACTGTGTTTTGGAATTATATAGCTTCGGCTAAAAATTAGTAGAGTGCATCGAATCCACGCTACGTTGAAAATATTATACTGTGCTTTGAAATTATATAGCTCCGGCTGAAAATTATTATAATGCATCGAATCCATGCCACGTTGAAAATATAATACTGTGTTTTGAAATTACAAAGCTCCGGCTGAAAATGATTAAAGTGCATCGAATCCATGCCACGTGGAAAATACAATACTGTGCTTTGAAATTATATAGCTCCGGTTAAAAATTATTATTGTGCATCGAATCCATGCCAAGTTGAAAATATTATACTGTGTTTTGAAATTATATAGCTCCGGCTGAAAATTATTAAAGTGCATCGAATCGATGCAACGTTGAAAATATAATACTGTGTTTTGGAATTATATAGCTCCGGCTGAAAATTAGTAGAGTGCATCGAATCCACGCTACATTGAAAATATTATACTGTGCTTTGAAATTATATAGCTCAGGCTGAAAAATATTATAGTGCATCGAATCCATGCCACGTTGAAAATATTATACTGTGTTTCGAGACTATATAGCTCCGGCTGAAAATTATTATCGTACACCGAATCCATGCCACGTTGAACATATTATACTGTGCTTTAAAATTATATAGCTCCGGCTGAAAATTATTATAATACATCGAATCCATGCCACGTTGAAAATATAATACTTTGCTTTGAAATTATATAGCCCCGGCAGAAAATTGTTAAAGTGCATCGAATCGATGCCACGTTGAAAACATAATACTGTGCTTTGAAATTATATAGCTCCGGTTAAAAATTATTATAGCGCATCAAATCCATGCCACGTTGAAAATATTATACTGTGTTTTGAAATTATATAGCTCCGACTGAAAATGATTATAGTGCATCGATTTCACGCCTCTTTGG
This sequence comes from Teleopsis dalmanni, assembly GCF_002237135.1. NCBI lineage: Eukaryota > Metazoa > Arthropoda > Insecta > Diptera > Diopsidae > Teleopsis > Teleopsis dalmanni. The sequence goes on along the minus strand of NW_024031986.1, from coordinate 2,260 downwards.
AAAGATAATACTGTGCTTTGAAACTATATAGCTCCGGCTGAAAATTATTATAGTGCATCGAATCGATGCCACGTTGAAAATATAATACTGTGTTTTGAAATTATATAGCTCCGGCTGAAATTTAGTAGAGTGCATCGAATCCACGCTACCTTGAAAATATTATACTCTGTTTTGAAATTATATAGCTCCGACTGAAAATTATTATAATGCATCGAATCCACGCTACGTTGAAAATATTTTACTGCGCTTTGAAATTATATAGCTCCTGCTGAAAATCATTAAAGTGCATCGCATCCATGCCACGTTGAAAATTTAATACTGTGTTTCGAAATTATATAGCTCCGGCTGAAAATCATTAAAGTGCATCGCATCCATGCCACGTTGAAAATATAATACTGTGTTTCGAAATTATATAGCTCCGGCTGAAAATTAGTAGAGTGCATCGAATCCATGCTACCTTGAAAATGTTATACTGTGCTTTGAAATTATATAGCTCCGGCTGAAAATTATTATAATGCATCGAATCCACGCTACGTTGAAAATATTTTACTGAGCTTTGAAATCATATAGCTCCGGCTACAAAATTGTTAGAGTTCATCGAATCGATGCCACGTTGAGAACATAATACTGTGCTTTGAAATTATATAGCTCCGGTTAAAAATTATTATAGTGCATCGAATCCATGCCACGTTGAAAATATTATACTGTGCTTTGAAACTATATAGCTCCGGCTGAAATTTATTATAATGCATCGAATCGATGCCACGTTGCAAATATAATACTGTGTTTGTGAATTATATAGCTCCGGTTAAAAATTAGTAGAGTGCATCGAATCCACGCTACGTTGAAAATATTATACTGTGACCTGAAATTATATAGCTCCGGCTGAAAATTATTATAATGCATTGAATCCATTCCACGTTGAAAATATAATACTGAGTTTTGAAATTATATAGCTCCGGCTGAAAATTGTTAAAGTTCATCGAATCGATGCCACGTTGAAAACATAATACTGTGCTTTGAAATTATATAGCTACGGTTAAAAATTATTATAGTGCATCGAATCCATGCCACGTTGAAAATATAATACTGTGCTTTGAAATTATATAGCTCCGACTGAAAATGATTATAGTGCATCGATTTCGCGCCACTTTTGAAATATAATACTGTGCTTTGAAACTATATAGCTCCGGCTGAAAATTATTATAATGCATCGGATCGATGCCACGTTGAAAATATAATACTGTGTTTTGAAATTACATAGCTCCGGCTGAAAATTATTATAATGCATCGAATCAATACCACGTTGAAAATATAATACTGTGTTTTGAAATTATAAAGCTCCGGCTGAAAATTGTTAAAGTTCATCGAATCGATACGTTGAAAATATAATACTGTGTTTTGAAATTACATAGCTCCGGCTGAAAATTTTTATAATGCATCGAATCGATGCCACGTTGAAAATATAATACTGTGTTTTGAAATTATATAGCTCTGGTTAAAAATTATTATAGTGCATCGAATCCATGCCACGTTGAAAATATTATACTGTGCTTTGCAATTATATAGCTCCGGTTAAAAATTGGTAGAGCGCATCGAATCCACGCTACGTTGAAAATATTATACTGTGACCTGAAATTATATAGCTCCGGCTGAAAATTATTATAATGCATCGAATCCATGCTACGTTGAAAATATAATACTGTGTTTTGAAATTATATAGCTCCGGCTGTAAATTGTTATAGTTCATCGATTCGATGCCACGTTGAAAATATAATATTGTGCTTTGAAATTATATAGCTCTGGTTAAAAATTATTATAATGCGTCGAATCCATGCCACGTTGAAAATATTATACTTTGTTTTGAAATTATATAGCTCCGGCTGAAAATTGTTAAAGTTCATCGAATCGATGCCACGTTGAAAATATAATACTGTGTTTTGAAATTATATAGCTCCGGTTGAAAATTATTATAGTGCATCGATTCCATGCCACGTTGAAAGTATAATACTGTGTTTTGAAATTATATAGCTCCGGCTGAAAATTATTAAAGTGCATCGAATTCATGCCACGTTGAAAATATTATACATTGCTTTGAAATTATATAGCTCCGGCTGAAAATTGTTAAAGTTCATCGAATCGATGCCACGTTGAAAACATAATACTGTGCCTTGAAATTATATAGCTCAGGTTAAAAATTATTATAATGCATTGAATCCATGCCACGTTGAAAATATAATACTGTGTTTTCAAATTATAT
>NW_024031985.1:0-12646 GCF_002237135.1 Teleopsis dalmanni | reverse complement strand
GATAAATATGCATACAGAGAAAAATCACGGAAAAGTAAATAAAGTTTCGGAAAGTAAATTTATAGAAGAAAAAAAAAAACAAAAAAAAAACATTTAAAAATATTAGCTACAAAAAAAATAAATTTAAAAGCGACGACAAAAAGTTAAAAAAAAATACATTTTTTTTAATATTTAATAATCAATACTAAGTTTTGTTTTATATTACGTACCTTATCTAAAAGTTGCAGAAAGTAATTTGGCTTCAGCCAGCAGCTTCAGCAAAAATTCACTCAAGTTGAGACGAAGAAGACGTAATAGCTGACGATTTACGAAGAAGACAACAAAAGCGAGGAACAGTTAAAACCTCATAAAAAAACAATATGAAAAACCGACAATATATAATCGAACGTACGAACGAAAGACAAGACGTCAAGCTTTCTTTAGCTATTTTACTTGAGTTTATTTCTTTTAAATATTTTTTGCATTTACTTATTTATTAAATTTTTTTTAAATTCTGTTTTTAATAAACTTAGGAAAGTTAAAATTCTACCGAAACGTCTTGTTAAACACTTCAACGACGACGACGACAATGAATCAACCAGGCAAAATTTGTAGCAAATGTTTACTTGTTTCTCCTTTACTTGTTTTTATTTTTTATATTTTTTGCTTTTTCTTAATACAACAATATTTTAACTTTATAATTTTTTAAATAAGATTCGACTTTTCGAACAAAAAAAAATTCCAGCACACGTTCACAATCGTAGCAAGTTAGAGGCAGACTGAAATATACGACTGCTTGTATCGGAGCAGAAGAGAAATATGAAATTTTTTTTTGCACTACCGACAATAGAATTTAATGCGCTCTCATCGCTCTTTACACAGAATCTACACAATTTCACGCCCAACCAACCAACTAACCAACCACCTTATATGATTAATAATTTTGACCTTGGGCATTGAAAAATATATGCCGGTAGATTAAATGTAAAACTCTTTACGACAAAGATTTTATTTACAAACATATATACATACATGTGAACATATGTATATAAGCATACATATGTTTACTTGTGTATAAAGAAAGGTGATAAATTTTTGAAGATTATAAGCAAATATACATAAAAATATAAATTTGGAATATAAGAAAGATAAATTTTGATAAACTCCATCTCGAAAATATATTAGCGGTTGAGTAGGGATTCTTTGGACGTTCAATTTTTCTTCTAGTCCGATTCATGTTAAATTTCTTTATTTACAGTTACATTTGATTATGATAAACCAAAATAGTAATAAATTCGAAGTTCAAGAAATCAAGATAACCGACACGAGCACCACTCAATATGGTAAATGCAACAAAAATTTTTAAAATCGTGAATAACAGTAAATAGCAATGCAAAAAATTTACAATATTTTTTCAATGTTACAACAAAACTTTATAGACAATGTACGGTAATTACGCGTACTCGTTCTCGTATTCGTACAACAGAAATTATTTTCAAATAATTCCTTATGCAAATTTCATGCAATTGTTATATTATGTTCTGTTTAATGAATTATTATTATTTAGACATATTGAATTAAGAGAAATGTTTTTATTTTAATTGTTGTTTCGTATTTTTTTTCATAGTAATGAAATTTTTATTGTTTCAGAATAAAAAACACTAACAAAACTAATGTTTATTACAAAATAGATATTAAAAAAAATAATTACTAAAGCTTTTTACGCACGTGTGCAAATGTAAACAAAAGAAACTTTTAATAGATGTTAATGATTGGGTTTAATAAAACTAAAAACTTTTTTTAACTGTAATATGCTCTTTAAACATTCTGCACATATATAAGTATTTTGAGAAATGTGACAACATTGCATTTATGATGAAATCCATCAAATTATGTTTGTGTATGTTTATGAGAGAACAAATAGTAGAATGAATAAAAATTAAGCAAGAAAATATATTTTCTACAGTATAAGATAAATACATACGTAGAAACACACATATATATGATACATATGCATACAGAGAAAAATCACGGAAAAGTAAAGTTTCGGAAAGTAAATTTATAGAAGACAAAAAAAAACAAAAAAAAAACATTTAAAAATATTAGCTACAAAAAAAATAAATTTAAAAGCGACGACAAAAAATTAAATTATATTTAATAATCAAAACTAAGTTTTGTTTTATATTACGCGTACCTTATCTAAAAGTTGCAGAAAGTAATTTGGCTCCAGCCAGCAGCTTCAGCAAAAATTCACTCAAGTTGAGAGGAAGAAGACGTAATAGCGCTGACGATTTACGAAGAAGACAACAAAAGCGAGGAACAGTTAAAACCTCATAAAAAAACAATATGAAAAACCGACAATATATAATCGAACGTACGAACGAAAGACAAGACGTCAAGCTTTCTTTAGCTATTTTACTTGAGTTTATTTCTTTTAAATATTTTTTGCATTTACTTATTTATTAAATTTTTTTTAAATTCTGTTTTTAATAAACTTAGGAAAGTTAAAAATTTACCGAAACGTCTTGTTAAACACTTTAACGACGACGACGACGACGACATGGAATCAACCAGGCAAAATTTGTAGCAGATGTTTACTTGTTTCTCCTTTACTTGCTTTTATTTTTTATATTTTTTGCTTTTTCTTAATACAACAATATTTTAACTTTATAATTTTTTAAATAAGATTCCACAGATTTCATTTTTTAAGACGTGACTTATTAATTATTATTTTATATATATATTTTAATTATCTTACATATATAGTATCGAATGTACGATAAATTCGAACTTAACAGACTTTTCGAACAAAAAAAATTCCAGCACACGTTCACAATCGTAGCAAGTTAGAGGCAGACTGAAATATACGACTGCTTGTATCGGAGCAGAAGAGAAATATGAAATTTTTTTTTTGCACTACCGACAATAGAATTTAATGCGCTCTCATCGCTCTTTACACAGAATCTACACAATTTCACGCCCAACCAACCAACTAACCAACCACCTTATATGATTAATAATTTTGACCTTAGGCATTGAAAAATATATGCCGGTAGATTAAATGTAAAACTCTTTGCAACAAAGATTTTATTTACAAACATATATACATACATGTGAACATATGTATATAAGCATACATATGTTTACTTGTGTATAAAGAAAGGTGATAAATTTTTGAAGATTATAAGCAAATATACATAAAAATATAAATTTGGAATATAAGAAAGATAAATTTTGATAACTCCATCTCGAAAATATATTACCGGTTGAGTAGGGATTCTTTGGGCGTTCAATTTTTCTTCTAGTCCGATTCATGTTAAATTTCTTTATTTACAGTTACGTTTGGTTATGATAAACCAAAAATGTAGTAATAAATTCGTAGTTCAAGAAATGAAGATAACCGACACGAGCACCACTCAATATGGTGAATGCAACAAAAATTTTTTAAATCGTGAATAACAGTAAATAGCAATGCAAAAAATTTACAATATTTTTTCAATGTTACAACAAAACTTTATAGACAATGTACGGTAATTATGCGTACTCGTTCTCGTATTCGTACAACAGAAATTATTTTCAAATAATTCCTTATGCAAATCATGCAAAATTGTTATATTATTCTGTTTAATGAATTATTATTATTTAGACATATTGAATTAATTGCTGCAAGTTAATTGCTACACTCATTAAATTTGATGAATGTTACCAATATATGAATAAGCTACAATTCAGTTTGAGCAATGAAGCGTAAACGAAACATTGGACCACTAATTTTAAACAGCAAAAAACACAAGTGCAAAAAAAGATTTAATGAAATAAGTGTTATTTAACACTTACTTTGTGCTCAATGGTCGTTTGTAGATTCTTATCCAAATGCACCTTTATAATTTGGGTGCCATCCAATTTGGCACGAATACGTTTGCCTACGATCTCTGCTGGAAACACTAAATCTTCTAAAATAAAATACACAGCAGTTAAACTACGCGAACGGATTATTGCACCGTCTTGTTTTTACGAAAACTTTGTAGTTACTCGTTCACTATCTAAGTCTTTACGGTGCTGATATAACTCTTCCTCTTCAAGTGGTCCTTGCAAACCCTTATGAAATATTTTTCTCATCCACCAGAAACTCCATCTCGAAAATATATTAGCGGTTGAGTAGGGATTCTTTGGGCGTTCAATTTTTCTTCTAGTCCGATTGATGTTAAATTTCTTTATTTACAGTTACGTTTGGTTATGATAAACCAAAAATGTAGTAATAAATTCGAAGTTCAAGAAATGAAGATAACCGACACGAGCACCACTCAATATGGTGAATGCAACAAAAATTTTTTAAATCGTGAATAACAGTAAATAACAATGCAAAAAATTTACAATATTTTTTCAATGTTACAACAAAACTTTATAGACAATGTACGGTAATTATGCGTACTCGTTCTCGTATTCGTACAACAGAAATTATTTTCAAATAATTCCTTATCCTTATGCAAATCATGCAAAATTGTTATATTATTCTGTTTAATGAATTATTATTATTAAGACATATTGAATTAATTGCTGCAAGTTAATTGCTACACTCATTAAATTTGATGAATGTTACCAATATATGAATAAGCTACAATTCAGTTTGAGCAATGAAGCGTAAACGAAACATTGGACCACTAATTTTAAACAGCAAAAAACACAAGCGCAAAAAAAGATTTAATGAAATAAGTGTTATTTAACACTTACTTTGTGCTCAATGGTCGTTTGTAGATTCTTATCCAAATGCACCTTTATATATAATTTGGGTGCCATCCAATTTGGCACGAATACGTTTGCCTACGATCTCTGCTGGAAACACTAAATCTTCTAAAATAAAATACACAGCAGTTAAACTACGCGAACGGATTATTGCACCGTCTTGTTTTTACGAAAACTTTGTAGTTACTCGTTCACTATCTAAGTCTTTACGGTGCTGATATAAGTCTTCCTCTTCAAGTGGTCCTTGCAAACCCTTATGAAATATTTTTCTCATCCACCAGAAACTCCATCTCGAAAATATATGAGCGGTTGAGTAGGGATTCTTTGGGCGTTCAATTTTTCTTCTAGTCCGATTCATGTTAAATTGTAGTAATAAATTCGAAGTTCAAGAAATGAAGATAACCGACACGAGCACCACTCAATATGATAAATGCAACAAAAATTTTTTAAATCGTGAATAACAGTAAATAGCAATGCAAAAAATTTACAATATTTTTTCAATGTTACAACAAAACTTTATAGACAATGTACGGTAAAATTACGCGTACTCGTATTCGTACAACAGAAATTATTTTCAAATAATTCCTTATGCAAATCATGCACGAAATCCACGTCGTAGTAAAAGAGAAACAATAATTGAGCTTTACTATCGAAAACAAACATCACAGAAACATTCACAGAAATAAAAAAAACACCCTACAGAGTTAAGGAACTGTTGCGCTAACGCTACCAATTGCCAGATATCGTCGATCCGACGATATCTATAAACAAAAAAATAATCAAATCACCCTGACAAAAATGGTCATTTAAAAATTGTGTTGGTTAAGGTGGTGATAATAACAAATGGTTGCTCTTGTGGATCTTGGTGCGTAATGGTATCAACAAGATTCTTTATAGTTCACTTAACTTCGACCGCAAAGTAGCCTCGTCTCTCCAGGATATTAAAATGCAAACCCGTACAAAACCGATACTTTTTGATATGAGTATCGGTATTTGACAATATCAAGATCAGCACTAAATAATACTGGAGTGTTGTACTCAAAAAAGCACTTCTCGGTGAATGGTTGAAAATAGATTTATAGGTTTATATATAGGTTCTACAGGTTTATTTGCATACAAGGGGTAGTTCATTTGTTGACGACTCCAAGAAAATAATTCGAGATCCATTGTTATGTCTCCTATACAAGATCCTAAACAACATTACCTAAATTATATATATAATTATTGTATATGTATTCGTACAGCTCATTCCACTATAAGTACAATTAACTAAAAATAATTAATAGCATTTTTGTGAAATTTAACATTTTACAGTTAATCAATGTATTTATATATTTTATATACGTAATATTGAAAATAGACAATTCTACGACGACATTATTTTTTGCTTTTGCTTTTATTAATAGTTGTTTTTTCTTTCGTTTTGTTATTTGTTTTTTTTTCCTTTGATATAGCTGGTTGCTTTTTGGCTGACGTAGCTTTCATACTCGTCGTGCAAGTGCTTATTTACTTTTGCAGTTGTATGTGTGTGTGCGTGTGTGTGTTGCTGCAGTAATAGTGTTTCTTGTCGTCAATAAGCTTATAAGTATGAAAAGTTCAATATAATTTAATCAATTCAGGGAAAAAGAAAAGCAATAAAAATCAAGCTTGGTTTTTTTTTTTGAATTCTGCAAATATATAACACATATTTAAAATGATAGAAATATACGCTTGCTTGTTACATATTAACTTCGAACCACGGAAAAGCATAAGAGCAGTAATTATTGTACAAAACAACAAAGCATGCTGCTGGCTGGTATGCTTAGCTCGCCGCTACTAGTGACGCGACGGACAATAGAAGCAACAAAAACAAAACATAAATATGCTAAAGAAATAACAAATTTTTACCGGTACACCAGCTGTTTTCAATGACGAATTGAAAGCAGCTGATGTTGTTGTTATTGTTGTTAGTATTGTTTTGTTTGCTGCTGTTGCCTGTGCTGTTACTAATGTAGTTGTTGTGGTTGTTTTTGCTTTTTATGTGTAGTAGATGTCACAAAAATGTTAATGACATTTCGAGTGCACTTTAGTTTTTTTTAAAGGTAATTAAAAAAAAAACATAAGATGAAAATATTATGAAATAGTGTAAAAAGCAGAAACAAAAAACAAATGTATTAAAAATATGTAGAAAATCAGTATTTATTTTTGCTAAAATTACAATTTCTTTTCTCTTTATAGTTACTAAATCTTAGAATAGTAAGAGGAGATGGAAATATATATAAGTACATTAAAATAATAACAAAAACAGACGATAAAGTTTCTGACTTTTGCTTAAACAACAAAAGCAGTAAGTAATGTTAATAATTTATTAAAAAAAATTACAATTATTGTAGATATTGCACTGATGAAATAATTAAATTTACACAAAATTATATTTAAAAAGAATTTGTATTCAGTTATTTGTTATTTGTTACAACGTTTTATTATATAAAATATATAACAAGGCAAGATACATTCATTGATATATATACAGAGATACATTCATACATTTCATTGAATGTATCTTGCCTTGTTATATATTTTATATAATGAAACGTTGTAACAAATAACTGAATATAAATTCTTCTTTAAATATAATTTTATGCAAGTTAGTTACCAGAAGCATATAAATTCAACTAGTATTAAATTAGTCACCAAAAGTAACGAGCGAAGAGTTTAATTCAAGTCTAACTAGTATGAAACTAATGTGATAAGAAGTAATAATTGATAGAAATATTAAAAGCATTCACGAGAAAAGCTAGATTGTCTATAAGGATGAGATACTTTCAGTTAGTAAGTAACAAGTTGTTTATTTTATATATAAGAAACTCTAACGAGTAAAGTTATTACTCTATCAAATTGAAACACTCGTTGATTGGTTGGTTGCAGTGGCAGATCAGCAGTTTTTTTTTCTAAAAATTTAAAGTTTAATAGATCTTTTACCCATCAACAGTCTGAGAAATTGCTAAAATAGTACTTCTTTAAAAACGTATTTCTTCTGGAGAGTAATGAAACTCTGTTTCGAGAGTATATAAAAAACATACAAAAATTCTAACGAGTTAAGTACTTCTTAGTTTATACAAACCAACCAGATGAATGCATATCACAACTTTCATAAAAAAAACAAATTGCTATAGCATAAAATTGATATATAACAAAATATTACGTCTAATTTAGCTGCTTTTAAGAACGGCCGAGTCTACATTCCGAAACCACACGTTGAGTTCGACATACAAGTAACATTTCACACTCCCAAAAACCGACAGCACAGCTTCCTGCCCACTACCACAACAGTTTACTTAGCTAAATACGTTTTGTATTACAAGTAAGGTTTCGATCAAGAAGGAAGTGAGAGAGATCATTGTTCTTATAAATTCATATATTTCCCCAAAGATGTAATTTAGACAACTCTAGAAAATATCTTAGAAATGCACGATCTACTAATAGTTGAACATGAATTAAATATAAAATGAAATTTTCATTGATAAATTTTAAAACTTCTTAAATGGATGCATACCATTTTATTTAGGAGTACGAATTAATTTGAGATTAATGGAATTTAAATTGAATTCAATCAGAATCAAGGTGAAGAATCTGACCACTAAATTGTGGCGGTCGATTGGATTTAAGTTTTCGTAAGTATTGTGGCTGAAACACAGATGGGCGATAAAGCTGCAGTTAGTGCATTTATGCGTCATACAAGTTACTACATATACTCTTAATCTTAATAGAGCTAAGACAGATTATGTTGCAGGGGGAAGACATCGATCTTTCTGGGAGTTATTAGACGGAGATTTATTAAGAGTTATATCAATATATGTTGCTATATTCATGATATAAATAAAGGAGTCGGTGAATGCATTTTGGAGGGAGCACTCTACTACACATGATATCTTTGGGTTGCAACACGTAAGCGGATATTTCATGAACAACAGTTGGATACTTTTAAGATAAGCATTCTAGATTCTGTATAAAGATGATCAATATGAAATTGCAATCCGCAGAGTCGTGTTATGACAGGATTGTAATTGAAAAAAAAATACACAATATAGTCATATTGTTTTTTTATTTTAAAAAAAATTACCATTCGAACATAGATTAGTTGGTAGCCCATAATTGTCCGAACAAAGAGCTTTCACTGTATCACTTCACAACTAAGTAAGTGAATAAACTTTTATGACAAAGAAACAGAATCGGTCAGACCAACGTTTTATTATTCTTTCCTTTTATTATCCTTTCCTTATTAAGAAGGAAAACATAATAAATAATTTTCAAAAGTAAAGAGTATTGATAACCCTTTTCAATTCACTGTAATAGACAGCTGTTAAGGCATAACCATATGATCACAAAATAAATACTACAAGGGTTAAAATAAATAGAAATGTAAAAGAGTGTAAATAGGAGTGTAAAAAGTAGATCACAAGAAATTAACATTATTGGTATTTTATTTTTATATAAACATTTGGAATATTAGATATTATAAGAATATATGATTGTATAAGAAAAATAATTTTAAATGCATTAGTAGAACTTAATTTTTCAATCAAAAAAAAATAAAATAAAATCAATTAAATATTTCCTACTTCACTGTATTTCATTTAAGAAGTTTTAAAACTCCATTGCACAAATTAAAAAATTTTTCATTTTTATTAAGGAGTGAAAAAATGCAATATAAAATAAAATAAAGTAACATTAAAAATAATGACAGTCTATCATGTGTTTTCATTGTTGCTCGCATCCCACATCACCATTTATGGGAGCACAAAACAGAAAAAAAAGCAACTGACAAGAAGAGCAATGACAAAAAAGAACATTATTGTATGTACCAAAAGCAAAACACGAGAAAAAGTGGCGTCACTTTCTTCCAGTGCTCGTTGGAATGGAATACTCATTCGAATACAGAAACAGAAACACCAAAAACATATGAAACGAATTGATAAAGGAAACGCGCAAACAGAACAGGCATAAGCAGCAACCGCATGGAAATATGAGCGACACACAACACACCTTTCTGTACCTTGTTTTTGTGTACAATTTGTTTTGTGCACAATCAACGTAAAATCTGCATAACAAAGAAAGACAGTAAAATATTTTCCACATTCTTGAGTTTTGTCTTCAACTCCGTACTCTTTTTAATTTACTCTTTTGCGTACAAGCAGTGCGAGAATAGACAAGAAATTTGTGTGTTCTGTAGCAGTGCAGAACACACAGATGGTTTACCGCCAGGCTGCAGCAGCAGCAAACGAAGAGTATGTTCAAAAATACAATACCGAAACAAACAAACAAAAATCAATAATATGCAGTTTTAGTTGTTTTAAAACATAAAATTGTGTGAAATATTTTCTTCATTTAAGAACACATTTAATTCATTTTCAATCCACAAATACAAATAATAAAAATAAGATAAAAAATTGTAAACTTACTGCAATTCATCATCCAACTCTTCGGCGCTGTTATAGTCAACGGTACCCAATATGACTTCCTCGGTTTTTATGGTTACAGGAATAGACATTGTGTTTTATTTTAAACAATTAAATATATCCCTGCGAAATATTTAAATATACTTTATTTATATACTTTATTTGATGTATTAAATTTTATATTATGTATTCACAAAAATAATTTAAATATACACATATATGTATATTGTAGAAAAAAAGAACAATATATTTATAAATTTAATAGAAAAAAAACACGTGTTTTTATAAAAGTTGGTTACTTGCGTTATTTTTACGTTTTTATAGCAACCTTTAATTTGCATTCATAATATTTAATTAATTTTTTACTCAATATTCGAAAAAAAAAATTTTTTTAAATAAAACTAACAAAAACAGAAATCAGCGGTAGCGCTATTATTTTTCATATGTTTTTGGCTTTATGCCTTTGAACAAATTTCACAAATTGTATGGTCACTTTTTTGTCTCACTCGCACATATGCGCAAGAATATGTACATGCATGCAGCAGAAGCATGTATGAGAAAATAAAAAAAAATTGCTGTTTAACTTGCATTCACATTCGAAAAATATATAAATGAAAATTTTAATATTAATTTTTATTTATTAATAAACAAATTAAACTTGTATATTTATACTCCAAATATTACTTTTAATGTTCGAATGTTATAGAAACAAACTTTAATTGTATGAATTTTGTTATTTTCTCTACGTTTCTAGCAGTTTTATACACTGAACATACCGAAAAAAGAGTTTGTCAGCTGCAAGTTTTATTAGCGGCAAATTGCTATATATAATATAATCACAAAATTTTAATTTTATTTTGGAATATAAAAACAATAATTATTGTTAAATAAACACAAATTTATTTATATTTTAACTATTTATTTTTAAATATTCACACACAATTTCCAATTTTCGCTGAAAATTTTTCCGTACACTACAGATCGCGACCGTATTGTTCAAACGCTGTAAACGTAATAAAACTGAAACACTGAGAAGTCGTGTATATAAATCAGTTTGTGTGGATTGTATTAGCAGACTTGTATGCAATACAATCCACAATGTCGTATGCTCTTCTCACCAATTGTTTAGTATAGTAACTGTATGATTTGTATGTGTTCCTTCTCTTTCGAATAACAAATAAAATGTTATGCAGAAGTTTTACAGTTTATAAAACTGCACAATGAATGTGGATTGTGGAAATGCACTTTAATTGATATATTTTTCGGCTTATTAGTTTTTTTAAATATTTAAATTTTATATAACATGTATAAATATAAATTATTTAAATAATTTTTTTTAAATTTTTTTACAATTTTATGAATTAAATCATTTTTAATTGCAGTTTATTAATATACGTAAATAGTAAAACCCGCAAAGCAGGAAAATGAATTTTTACTTAATAAAATTCAATTAACTCAAAAATATATTATATATTAATTATATATCAGCAAAACTAATTTAATAATTTAATAAAATTAAAAATTATGGCACATTTACATAGAAAATAACTTTCATATATAGAAAATAATTATTTTAAAGACATTTTTGACACTGATTTAAATGAATTTCTAGAGTATTCCGATGAATTTCGTCGAAATAAAAATTAAATGAACTCATAAAAGAATTTTTTAACCGGTAAATTTGTGTAATTATTTACTATTATTAATTTATTAAGAAAAAAAAACCTTTTTTTCTGCAAACTTAATCCTTAAATTAATTTGCAAATAATTTTATTATAAAAAAAAAATTCAATGAACCACTAAAATGATTTGATTCATGCATCAAATATATATGTATGTACTTTAGATAAACTTTTTAAAGTCATTCTAAAATCAATTTTTTTTGTTTTTGCTAAGGAAGCTATGTAAATATATAATAATATTTTATAGTATATCTGGATATCATATAGGCTAATGTGCTTCTGATGTCGCAATTTTTGGCGGCACGTTCAAAAATTTTGCTTTACATGCAATTCATTTGCATGTACATGCGTACATTTTTAAATGCATTGGATTTCAATAATTTACTGCAGGCTTTTAGTTAACAAAGCATATAAGTTTTGATTTATTTTTTTTGAGGTAGCTCTGAAATTAACAAATAATAATTTAAGATTCAAAATAGTAATTCTTTGAGGAAATTGGCTACTTCTGCTAACAGAAAGGGAAGATAAAAAGAAAATTTGCAAACATCGCTTGCACAACAAATTAAACAAACTAACAAACACACCATATGTGTGTAGTGTGTAGTGCACGGCCTCAAAAACAAATAACTTGACTTCCAAGACGGTGTGGCCGCCTAAAATATTTATGTTCTATTCTGTGCAAACCAAACAACAGCAAAAACGAAAATCGAAAAACTATATAAAAAAGTTGTTAAATAGAGAAAGAAGGAATAACAGAAACTGAACCGTTTGCTTGCAGTGAGAGAGCAGAGCAAGTGATTTTTG
>NW_024031984.1:0-12648 GCF_002237135.1 Teleopsis dalmanni | reverse complement strand
AGCACAGTATTATCTTTCCAAAGAGGCGTGAAATCGATGCACTATAATCATTTTCAGTCGGAGCTATATAATTTCAAAACACAGTATAATATTTTCAACGTGGCATGGATTTGATGCGCTATAATAATTTTTAACCGGAGCTATATAATTTCAAAGCACAGTATTATGTTTTCAACGTGGCATCGATTCGATGCACTTTAACAATTTTCAGCCGGAGCTACATAATTTCAAAGCACAGTAAAATATTTTCAACGTAGCGTGGATTCGATGCATTATAATAATTTTCAGCCGGAGCTATATAATTTCCAAGCACAGTATAATATTTTCAAGGTAGCGTGGATTCGATGCATTATAATAATTTTCAGCCGGAGCTATATAATTTCAAAGCACAGTATAATATTTTCAACGTGGCATGGATTCGATGCAATTTAACAATTTTCAGCCGGTGCTATATAATTTCAAAGCGCAGTAAAATATTTTCAACGTAGCGTGGATTTTATGTACTATAATAATTTTCAGCCGGAGCTATATAATTTCAAAACACAGTATAATATTTTCAAGGTAGCGTGGATTCGATGCACTCTAATAACTTTCAGCCGGAGCTATATAATTTCAAAGCACAGTATTATATTTTCAACGTGGCATGGATTCGACGCACTCTAACAATTTTCAGCCGGAGCTATATAATTTGAAAGCACAATATAATACTATCAACGTGGCATGGTTTCGATGCACTCTACTAATTTTCAGATGGAGCTATATAATTTCAAAGCACAGTATTATATTTTCAACGTGGCATGGATTCGATGCACTTTAATAATTTTCAGCCGGAGCTATATAATTTCAAAACACAGTAAAATATTTTCAACGTAGCGTGGATTCTATGTACTATAATAATTTTCAGCCGGAGCTATATAATTTCAAAACACAGTATAATATTTTCAAGGTAGCGTGTATGCGATGCACTCTAATAACTTTCAGCCGGAGCTATATAATTTCAAAACACAGTATAATATTTTCAACGTGGCATGGATTCGATGCACTTTAACAATTTTCAGCCGGAGCTATATAATTTAAAGCACAGTATTATATTTTCAAAGTGGCGTCAAATCGATGCACTATAAGCATTTTCAGCCGGAGCAATATAATTTCAAAACACAGAATCATATTTTCAAAATGGCGTGAAATCGATGCACTCTACTAATTTTCAGCCGAAACTGTATAATTTCAAAGCACAGTATAATATTTTCAACGTGGCATGGATTCGATGTACTATAATAATTTTTAACCGGAGCTATATAATTTCCAAGCAAAGTATTATATTTTCAAAGTGACGTGAAATCGATGCACTATAATCATTTTCAGCCGGAGCTATATAATTTCAAAACACAGTATTATATTTTCAACGTGGCATGGATTCGATGCATTATAATAATTTTCAGCAGGCGCAATATAATTTCAAAGCACAGTATAATATTTTCAACGTGGCATGGATTCGATGCACTATAATCATTTTCAGCCGGAGCTATATAATTTCAAAACACAGTATAATATTTTCAACGTGGCATCGATTCGATGCACTTTAACAATTTTTAACCGGAGCTATATAATTTCAAAGCACAGTATTATGTTTTCAACGTGGCATCGATTGGATGCAATTTAACAATTTTCAGCCGGAGCTATATAATTTCAAAGTACAATATAATATTTTCAACGTGGCATGGATTCGATGCACTCTACTAATTTTCAGATGGAGCTATATAATTTCAAAGCACAGTATTGTATTTTCAACGTGGCATGGATTCGATGCACTTTAATAATTTTCAGCCGGAGCTATATAATTTCAAAACACAGTAAAATATTTTCAACGTAGCGTGGATTCTATGTACTATAATAATTTTCAGCCGGAGCTATATAATTTCAAAACACAGTATAATATTTTCAAGGTAGCGTGTATGCGATGCACTCTAATAACTTTCAGCCGGAGCTATATAATTTCAAAACAGTATTATATTTTCAACGTGGCATGGATTCGAAGCACAATAATAAATTTTAGCCGGAGCTATATAATTTCAAAGCACAGTATAATATTTTCAACGTATCATGGATTCGATGCACTATAATAATTTTTAACCGGAGCTATATAATTTCAAAGCACAGTAAAATATTTTCAACGTGTCATCGATTCGATGCATTATAATAATTTTCAGCCTGAGCTATATAGTCTCAAAACACAGTATAATATTTTCAACGTAGCGTGGATTCGATGCATTATAATAATTTTCAGCCGGAGCTATATAATTTCAAAGCACAGTATAATATTTTCAACATGGCATGGATTCGATGCACTATAATAATTTTCAGCCGGAGCTACATAATTTCAAAGCACAGTATTATATTTTCACCGTGGCATGGATTCGACGCACTCTAACAATTTTCAGCCGGAGCTATATAATTTGAAAGCACAATATAATATTTTCAACGTGGCATGGATTCGATGCACTCTACTAATTTTCAGATAGAGCTATATAATTTCAAAGCACAGTATTATATTTTCAACGTGGCATGGATTCGATGCACTTTAATAATTTTCAGCCGGAGCTATATAATTTCAAAACACAGTAAAATATTTTCAACGTAGCGTGGATTCTATGTACTATAATAATTTTCAGCCGGAGCTATATAATTTCAAAACACAGTATAATATTTTCAAGGTAGCGTGTATGCGATGCACTCTAATAACTTTCAGCCGGAGCTATATAATTTCAAAACACAGTATAATATTTTCAACGTGGCATGGATTCGATGCACTTTAACAATTTTCAGCCGGAGCTATATAATTTAAAGCACAGTATTATATTTTCAAAGTGGTGTCAAATCGATGCACTATAAGCATTTTCAGCCGGAGCAATATAATTTCAAAACACAGAATCATATTTTCAAAATGGCGTGAAATCGATGCACTCTACTAATTTTCAGCCGAAACTATATAATTTCAAAGCACAGTATAATATTTTCAACGTGGCATGGATTCGATGCACTATAATAATTTTTAACCGGAGCTATATAATTTCCAAGCAAAGTATTATATTTTCAAAGTGACGTGAAATCGATGCACTATAATCATTTTCAGCCAGAGCTATATAATTTCAAAACACAGTATTATATTTTCAACGTGGCATGGATTCGATGCATTATAATAACTTTCAGTAGGCGCTATATAATTTCAAAGCACAGTATAATATTTTCAACGTGGCATGGATTCGATGCACTATAATCATTTTCAGCCGGAGCTATATAATTTGAAAACACAGTATTATATTTTCAACGTGGCATCGATAACCGGAGCTATATAATTTCAAAGCACAGTATTATGTTTTCAACGTGGCATCGATTGTATGCAATTTAACAATTTTCAGCCGGAGCTATATAATTTCAAAGTACAATATAATATTTTCAACGTGGCATGGATTCGATGCACTCTACTAATTTTCAGATGGAGCTATATAATTTCAAAGCACAGTATTGTATTTTCAACGTGGCATGGATTCGATGCACTTTAATAATTTTCAGCCGGAGCTATATAATTTCAAAACACTGTAAAATATTTTCAACGTAGCATGGATTCTATGTACTATAATAATTTTCAGCCGGAGCTATATAATTTCAAAACACAGTATAATATTTTCAAGGTAGCGTGTATGCGATGCACTCTAATAACTTTCAGCCGGAGCTATATAATTTCAAAACACATTATTATATTTTCAACGTGGCATGGATTCGATGCACTATAATAATTTTTAACCGGAGCTATTTAATTTCCAAGCAAAGTATTATATTTTCAAAGTGACGTGAAATCGATGCACTATAATCATTTTCAGCGGGAGCTATATAATTTCAAAACACAGTATTATATTTTCAACGTGGCATCGATTCGATGCATTATAATAATTTTCAGCCGGAGCTATATAATTTCAAAGCACAGTATAATATTTTCAACGTGGCATGGGTTCGATGCACTATAATAATTTTTAACCGGAGCTATATAATTTCAAATCCAGCACTATATTTCCAACGTGGCATGGATTCGATGCATTTTAATAATTTTCAGCCGGAGCTATATAATTTCAAAGCACAGTATTATATTTTCAACGTGTCATCGAGTCGATGCACTATAATAATTTTTAACCGGAGCTATATAATTTCAAAGCACAATATTATATTTTCAATGTAGCGTGAAATCGATGCACTATAATAATTTTCAGCCGGAGCTATATAGTTTCAAAGCACAGTATTATATTTCCAAAGTGGCGCGAAATCGATGCACTATAATCATTTTCAGTCGGAGCTATATAATTTCAAAACACAGTATAATATTTTCAACGTGGCATGGATTCGATGCACTATAATAATTTTTAACCGGAGCTATATAATTTCAAAGCACAGTATTATGTTTTCAACGTGGCATCGATTCGATGCACTATAATAATTTTCAGCCGGAGCTATATAATTTCAAAGCGCAGTAAAATATTTTCAACGTAGCGTGGATTCGATGCATTATAATAATTTTCAGCCGGAGCTGTATAATTTCAAAGCACAGTATAATATTTTCAAGGTAGCGTGGATTCGATGCATTATCATAATTTTCAGCCGAAACTATATAATTTTAAAGCACAGTATAATATTTTCAACGTGGCATGGATTCGATGCATAATAATAACTTTCAGCCGGAGCTATATAATTTCAAAGCACAGTATTATGTTTTCAACGTGGCATCGATTGGATGCAATTTAACAATTTTCAGCCGGAACTATATAATTTCAAAGCGCAGTAAAATATTTTCAACGTAGCGTGGATTCGATGCACTCTAATAATTTTTAACCGAAGCTGTACAATTTCAAAGTACTATATTTTTAAAGTGGCGTGAAAGCGATGCACTATAAAAATTTTCAGCGGGAGCTATATAATTTCAAAACACAGTATTATATTTTCAACGTGGCATCGATTCGATGCATTATAAAAATTTTCAGGCGAAGCTATGTAATTTCAAAACACAGTATTATATTTTCAACGTGGCATCGATTCGATGCATTATAAAAATTTTCAGCCGGAGCTATATAGTTTCAAAGCACAGTATTATATTTCAAAAGTGGCGCGAAATCGATGCACTATAATCATTTTCAGTCGGAGCTATATAATTTCAAAGCACAGTATTATATTTTCAACGTGGCATGGATTCGATGCACTATAATAATTTTTAACCGTAGCTATATAATTTCAAAGCACAGTATTATGTTTTCTACGTGGCATCGATTCGATGAACTTTAACAATTTTCAGCCGGAGCTATATAATTTGAAAACACAGTATTATATTTTCAACGTGGCATGGATTCAATGCATTATAATAATTTTTAACCTGAGCTATATAATTTCAAGGCACAGTATTATGTTTTCAACGTGGCATCGATTCGATGAACTTTAACAATTTTCAGCCGGAGCTATATAATTTCAAAGCAATGTATAATATTTTCAACGTGGCATGAATTCGATGCACTTTAATAATTTTCAGCCGGAGCTATATAATTTCAAAACACAGTAAGTGATAATGGAACCCAATTTACAGCATGGGAATTCCAACAATTTTTAAAGGATAATGGCATCAAACAGATTCTTACACCTCCAGGGTTTCCAGCTACAAATGGGCAAGCCGAAAATTTTGTTAAAACTTTTAAAAAATCTCTTGAAGCAAGTTTAAGCTCTGGTGAAAAAGGAAGTTTAGACATAGTGCTTAAGAGATTTCTATTTGATTATCGTACTATGAAGCATTGTACAACAAGAGAGTCTCCAGCTAAACTTATGTTAGGTAGAGAAATGAAAACGCGGTTCGATTTATTAAAACCACCTTTAGTGAAAGACAGAGTGAGAGAAAAACAACTTAGTAACATTCAAAACCATGGGGGTTCTAGAGATATTATTTTTACGGAAGGCACACCGGTCTTTATCCGAGATTTTTCAGACCCAAATAAGGTAGGATGGCAGGAAGCGGTAATTAAGGAGCGTTTAGGTCGACGAACATATGGTTGCACAATATCAAGAACTAATAGGGTGATTAAGCGCCACGTCGACCAAATGATGGCTTATAGTGGTAGTGCTATAAAAAATGACTTAACTACGAAGGAGTTGAACGGTGCTGCTGAAGAATCAAGTCCAAATGTAGAGTCAGCCGTCGCTACTACGGAAGGGTATGCGACTGAGGATGTAAATGTAGGTAGTGGTTGCTCGCGTCTGCGAGAACGTAAAACTAAGATTAATTATAAGGAATAATTCATGAATATAATTTAATTTATACGGAGTAATAATTTGTTGTTGAATATTTCATAATTATAATTGTATAATTTTAAAGTGAATTAAAATGAATTTCAATTATGCTTTACATTTATATTTTATATTTTTTTTTATTTATGTATATCGTGTTTAATTATTATAGTTATAATCTTAGGAGGAGGGCTGTAGAGTTTAAGCTTTTATGTAGATAGAATAAGCTTTGTATAAGAGTAAGCTTGTAAGTTAAAATAAAATAAATAAAAATCAGTCTTGATCGAAACCTAATCGTAAACATTACAATAATTTCAGCCGGAGCTATTAATTCAGGTCACAGTAAGAATATTTTCAATGAGCGTGATTCGATGCATCAAATTTTTAACCGGAACTATATAATTCAACACACAAGTATGATATTGCAAACGGTGCAATCGATTCGATGCATATAAAATTGTCAAGCCGGAGCTAATAGTTTTCAAGCACATATGTAATTCAAACGTGGCAAATGGATTCGAATGCGACAAATAATTTTTAACCGGAGCTATAATAATTTCAAGAGCACATATATGTTTTCAAACGTGGCAATCGTTCGATGAACTCAACACAATTTGTAGCGGCACAAGATTCAAACTCAGTAAAATTTTCAACGTAGCGTGGATTCGATGCATTATAATAATTTTCAGCCGGAGCTATATAATTTCAAAGCACAGTATAACATTTTCAAGGTAGCATGGATTCGATGCACTCTACTAATTTTCAGCCGGAGCTATATAATTTCGAAACACAGTATTATATTTTCAACGTGGCATGGATGCGATGCACTTTAATGATTTTCAGCCGGAGCTATATAATTTCGAAACACAGTATTAAATTTTCAACGTGGCATGGATGCGATGCACTTTAATGATTTTCAGCAGGAGCTATATAATTTCAAAGCGCAGTAAAATATTTTCAACGTAGCGTGGATTCGATGCATTATAATAATTTTCAGTCGGAGCTATATAATTTCAAAACAGAGTATAATATTTTCAAGGTAGCGTGGATTCGATGCACTCTACTAAATTTCAGCCGGAGCTATATAATTTCAAAACACAGTATTATATTTTCAACGTGGCATCGATTCGATGCACTATAATAATTTTCAGCCGGAGCTATATAGTTTCAAAGCACAGTATTATCTTTCCAAAGAGGCGTGAAATCGATGCACTATAATCATTTTCAGTCGGAGCTATATAATTTCAAAACACAGTATAATATTTTCAACGTGGCATGGATTTGATGCGCTATAATAATTTTTAACCGGAGCTATATAATTTCAAAGCACAGTATTATGTTTTCAACGTGGCATCGATTCGATGCACTTTAACAATTTTCTGCCGGGGCTATATAATTTCAAAGCAAAGTATTATATTTTCAACGTGGCATGGATTCGATGTATTATAATAATTTTCAGCCGGAGCTATATAATTTTAAAGCACAGTATAATATGTTCAACGTGGCATGGATTCGGTGTACGATAATAATTTTCAGCCGGAGCTATATAGTCTCGAAACACAGTATAATATTTTCAACGTGGCATGGATTCGATGCACTATAATATTTTTCAGCCTGAGCTATATAATTTCAAAGCACAGTATAATATTTTCAATGTAGCGTGGATTCGATGCACTCTACTAATTTTCAGCCGGAGCTATATAATTCCAAAACACAGTATTATATTTTCAACGTTGCATCGATTCGATGCACTTTAATAATTTTCAGCCGGAGCTATATAATTTCAAAACACAGTATAATATTTTCAACTTGGCATGGATTCGATGCACAATAATAATTTTTAACCGGAGCTATATAATTTCAAAGCACAGTATTGTATTTTCCACGTGGCATGGATTCGATGCACTTTAATCATTTTCAGCCGGAGCTTTGTAATTTCAAAACACAGTATTATATTTTCAACGTGGCATGGATTCGATGCATTATAATAATTTTCAGCCGGAGCTATATAATTTCAAAGCACAGTATAATATTTTCAACGTAGCGTGGATTCGATGCACTCTACTAATTTTTAGCCGAAGCTATATAATTCCAAAACACAGTATTATATTTTCAACATGGCATCGATTCGATGTACGTTAATAATTTTCAGCCGGAGCTATATAATTTCAAAGCACAGTATTATATTTTCAACTTGGCATGGATTCGATGCACAATAATAATTTTTAACCGGAGCTATATAATTTCAAAGCACAGTATTATATTTTCAAAGTGTCATCGATTCGATGCACTATAATAATTTTCAGCCGGAGCTATATAATTTCAAATCCAGCATTATATTTCCAACGTGGCATGGATTCGATGCATTTTAATAATTTTCAGCCGGAGCTATATAAGTTCAAAGCACAGTATAATATTTTCAACGTGGCATGGATTCGATGCACAATAATAATTTTTAGCCGAAGCTATATAATTCCAGAACACAGTATTATATTTTCAACGTGGCATCGATTCGATGTACTTTAATAAATTTCAGCCGGAGCTATATAATTTCAAAACACAGTATAATATTTTCAACTTGGCATGGATTCGATGCACAATAATAATTTTTAACCGGAGCTATATAATTTCAAAGCACAGTATTATATTTTCCACGTGGCATAAATTCGATGCACTTTAATCATTTTCAGCCGGAGCTTTGTAATTTCAAAACACAGTATTATATTTTCAACGTGGTATGGATTCGATGCATTATAATAATTTTCAGCCGGAGCTATATAATTTCAAAGCACAGTATAATATTTTCAAGGTAGCGTGGATTCGATGCACTCTACTAATTTTCAGCCGGAGCTATATAATTCCAAAACACAGTATTATATTTTCAACGTGGCATCGATTCGATGTACTTTAATAAATTTCAGCCGGAGCTATAAAATTTCAAAACACAGTATAATATTTTCAACTTGTCATGGATTCGATGCACAATAATAATTTTTAACCGGAGCTATATAATTTCAAAACACAGTATTATATTTTCCACGTGGCATGGATTCGATGCACTTTAATCATTTTCAGCCGGAGCTTTGTAATTTCAAAACACAGTTTAATATTTTCAACGTAGCGTGGATTCGATGCACTCTACTAATTTTTAGCCGAAGCAATATAATTCCAAAACACAGTATTATATTTTCATCGTGGCATCGATTCGATGTACTTTAATAATTTTCAGCCGGAGCTATATAATTTCAAAGCACAGTATAATATTTTCAACGTAGCGTGGATTCGATGCACTCTACTAATTTTCAGCCGGAGCTATATAATTTCAAAGCACAGTTTCATATTTTCAACGTGGCATGGATTCGATGCACTATAATATTTTTCAGCCTGAGCTATATAATTTCAAAGCACAGTATAATATTTTCAATGTAGCGTGGATTCGATGCACTCTACTAATTTTCAGCCGGAGCTATATAATTCCAAAACACAGTATTATATTTTCAACGTTGCATCGATTCGATGCACTTTAATAATTTTCAGCCGGAGCTATATAATTTCAAAACACAGTATAATATTTTCAACTTGGCATGGATTCGATGCACAATAATAATTTTTAACCGGAGCTATATAATTTCAAAGCACAGTATTGTATTTTCCACGTGGCATGGATTCGATGCACTTTAATCATTTTCAGCCGGAGCTTTGTAATTTCAAAACACAGTATTATATTTTCAACGTGGCATGGATTCGATGCATTATAATAATTTTCAGCCGGAGCTATATAATTTCAAAGCACAGTATAATATTTTCAATGTAGCGTGGATTCGATGCACTCTACTAATTTTCAGCCGGAGCTATATAATTCCAAAACACAGTATTATATTTTCAACGTTGCATCGATTCGACGCACTTTAATAATTTTCAGCCGGAGCTATATAATTTCAAAACACAGTATAATATTTTCAACTTGGCATGGATTCAAAGCACAATAATAATTTTTAACCGGAGCTATATAATTTCAAAGCACAGTATTGTATTTTCCACGTGGCATGGATTCGATGCACTTTAATCATTTTCAGCAGGAGCTTTGTAATTTCAAAACACAGTATTATATTTTCAACGTGGCATGGATTCGATGCATTATAATAATTTTCAGCCGGAGCTATATAATTTCAAAGCACAGTATAATATTTTCAACGTAGCGTGGATTCGATGCACTCTACTAATTTTTAGCCGAAGCTATATAATTCCAAAACACAGTATTATATTTTCAACATGGCATCGATTCGATGTACGTTAATAATTTTCAGCCGGAGCTATATAATTTCAAAGCACAGTATTATATTTTCAACTTGGCATGGATTCGATGCACAATAATAATTTTTAACCGGAGCTATATAATTTCAAAGCACAGTATTATATTTTCAAAGTGTCATCGATTCGATGCACTATAATAATTTTCAGCCGGAGCTATATAATTTCAAATCCAGCATTATATTTCCAACGTGGCATGGATTCGATGCATTTTAATAATTTTCAGCCGGAGCTATATAAGTTCAAAGCACAGTATAATATTTTCAACGTGGCATGGATTCGATGCATTATAATAATTTTTAGCCGAAGCTATATAATTCCAAAACACAGTATTATATTTTCAACGTGGCATCGATTCGATGTACTTTAATAAATTTCAGCCGGAGCTATATAATTTCAAAACACAGTATAATATTTTCAACTTGGCATGGATTCGATGCACAATAATAATTTTTAACCGGAGCTATATAATTTCAAAGCACAGTATTGTATTTTCCACGTGGCATGGATTCGATGCACTTTAATCATTTTTAGCCGGAGCTTTGTAATTTCAAAACACAGTATTATATTTTCAACGTGGCATGGATTCGATGCATTATAATAATTTTCAGCCGGAGCTATATAATTTCAAAGCACAGTATAATATTTTCAATGTAGCGTGGATTCGATGCACTCTACTAATTTTCAGCCGGAGCTATATAATTTCAAGGCACAGTATTATGTTTTCATCGTGGCATCGATTCGATGAACTTTAACAATTTTCAGCCGGAGCTATATAATTTCAAAACAAAGTATTATATTTTCAACGTGGCATGGATTCGATGCATTATAATAATTTTTAACCTGAGCTATATAATTTCAAAGCACAATATTATGTTTTCAACGTGGCATCGATTCGATGAACTGTAACAATTTTCAGCCGGAGCTATATAATTTCAAAACACAGTATTATATTTTCAAGGTAGCGTGGATTCGATGCACTATAATAATTTTCAGCCGGAGCTATATAATTTCAAAGCAATGTATAATATTTTCAACGTTTCATCGATTTGATGCACTTTAATAATTTTCAGCCGGAGCTATATAATTTCAAAACACAGTATTATATTTTCAACGTGACATAGATTCGATGCATTATAATAATTTTTAACCGGAGCTATATAATTTCAAAGCACAGTATTATGTTTTCAACGTGGCATCGATTCGATGAACTTTAACAATTTTCAGCCGGAGCTATATAATTTCAAAACACAGTATTATATTTTCAACGTGGCATGGATTCGATGCATTATAATAATTTTCAGCCGGAGCTATATAATTTCAGGTCACAGTATAATATTTTCAACGTAGCGTGGATTCGATGCACTCTACCAATTTTTAACCGGAGCTATATAATTGCAAAGCACAGTATAATATTTTCAACGTGGCATGGATTCGATGCACTATAATAATTTTTAACCAGAGCTATATAATTTCAAAACACAGTATTATATTTTCAACGTGGCATGGATTCGATGCACTATAATAATTTTTAACCGGAGCTATATAATTTCAAAGCACAGTATTATGTTTTCAACGTGGCATCGATTCGATGAACTTTAACAATTTTCAGCCGGAGCTTTATAATTTCAAAACACAGTATTATATTTTCAACGTGGTATTGATTCGATGCATTATAATAATTTTCAGCCGGAGCTATGTAATTTCAAAACACAGTATTATATTTTCAACGCGGCATGGATTCGATGCATTATAATAATTTTCAGCCGGAGCTATATAATTTCAAAGCACAGTATTATATTTCAAAAGTGGCGCGAAATCGATGCACTATAATCATTTTCAGTCGGAGCTATATAATTTCAAAGCACAGAATATTTTAACGTGCATGGATTCAATGCACTTTCTTAATTGTCGCCGGGCAATATATTCCAAAGCATTGTTTATATTTTCAATTAATAATATTTCGCTTATATAATTTCAAAGCACAGTATAATATTTTCAACTTAGCATGGATTCGATGCA
>NW_024031983.1:0-12665 GCF_002237135.1 Teleopsis dalmanni | reverse complement strand
ATAAACAGTTATAATTTTTGTGTCCACAGAAATATAAATATTAAGACTGTATAAAAAAAATTAAAATAAATAAACTGGAAAGTTAAAATTTGTTGTAATAAGTTTACAAAATTATTATTTATACTTTAGAAATTAGTTAATTTAGTTAGTTAATTAATTTGTCAGTTAATTAGTTAATTACTTGATTACTATACAAACTGAGTAATTTCAAATTAAATTCTCTTGATTTCAATTTACCATAAAATATTGTTAAATGAAACTATTTGAGTTGTAAATAAATCAAAATAATTTTATAATTATTTCAAAGTTAAATTTTTTTTAAATTTAATTAAACTATATGCAATAGTATTATCATTTGTCTGTAAGTGCAACTACTTGTGTTAATCATAATACATATCATAATAATATTTATTGTTATACACCTATGCCATTTATTACAATAACATAAAGTATTCATATAACTTAAGGTTATCGCGCTTAAAGCTGTTTATATCCTAATATGATTATTAAATTAAACTTGATTAATTAAATATATAGTTAAATTAATTTTCATATTTCAGTTTTTGTTAAAATTAAACGTTCATCAGGATCAGGATCTAACATAAATGAATATTAATAAATTAATATTCCGTTGTCTATATTGTACTATATATCAAGAGCATAACATTTAGATATAGATTTTATTAGTATTAATAAATTATTAATTTTGATTTTAAAAAATTTTATTACAAATACTGTACTTCGGCCCATCTCGTAAATCATCTTAAGTGTTTATACTCATAATAAATTAAAAATAAATTTAACAATTGCGTATTATTTAAAAAAAGCAGAAAATAATTATTAGTTATTAAAAAAGAAAATAAAAATAAAATAAATTAATTTTTTCATACAAGATAATGCTTGTATAATGCAATTTTTTTTAAAATCGGTCTACAAAAAAGAATAAAAATTGAATAAAAAAATAATTTCAAAGGAGAAGAAAGAAATATTACAAGTATGCTGAAGCTTTTATCATAATAAATACCATTTATTCTAAAACGAAAGCTGTTAATTCGATGTAAATAAAACGTTATACTACACTAAATTGAGTGGTAATGACATCATATTTA
This sequence comes from Teleopsis dalmanni, assembly GCF_002237135.1. NCBI lineage: Eukaryota > Metazoa > Arthropoda > Insecta > Diptera > Diopsidae > Teleopsis > Teleopsis dalmanni. The sequence goes on along the minus strand of NW_024031983.1, from coordinate 11,556 downwards.
AAGTGCCCATTATACATAATCAAGATAAAGATTTTTTTTAATATGTTAAGTCTATAAATTCAGTATTAAAATTTTTTTCACAAAGAATCAGTATCAAAAATGTATGCTTGTTGCATGTTATATACAAACTGAACTACTAAAACCATGATTAAAAACCCACAAAAAATGTTACCCTTTTTTAATCCGCAATTAGTAGAAAACATGGTGAAAATGACATATTTTATCCATATAAAAATATTACTTGATAAATATGAACTTCCCACACAGATGAATATATTTACAGGGGCAAGCAAACTGTTATCAAAACAATGGCAAAAACATAGAAATATAAAGACATGTAATTTGCCTCTGTTAAAAAAATCATGAATTCTGAAAAGGTACACGCAATGGGAAAAACATGTCTGTTCAAACGTATAAACAATCGAACTTATTATTTTATGTATGATCAATGCTATTTTGTTAGTGAAGTCAGCAATCAAACCAATAGCGAATATGTTGTATTTTGCTTGGACAAAATCATATAGAAAAAACTCTAATATCAGAGCAAATGCACACATAGCTTCTAGTTCATGCGTATGTAAGTTTCTTGGTAAATTTTTTCTACTCTTCTTTTTATTGCACACTTACTAAATATATATATGCATGGGTAGGTGAGACAATATTTTTGAATGTGATGCTTGGATTTTGTTTGTGCGCTTTTTTTTGCTTAAAATATATGACTGGCTTCGTGTGCATGAAATACACAAGTCTTCCAAATTATTTAAAATTTGATTTTTGCTGAAATTTTATACTAGCTTCATACTAAAATATGATGTTTGCCTATGACATGATGCGAAAACACCGGAGTAGCGCAACCACAGTTGTTATTAGTGTAAATGCTCTTAATATATTTGGCTGTCAAGACTCGGCTATGCCATACAGTAACACTAGTTTCATGAAGAATATTCATAAACACCATATTATACAATAATTGATTATGCTTTATATATTAAGTTTTTATTATTATATTCTTATATTAAATACAATAGAATTATTAACTAAATTTTATTACTTAAATTATATAGAATACAACTATAAATCTTAGATAACTAATTATACATTAACTTAAATTAACTAGAACTATTAACTATATTTAATTGCATATTACTTATAACTATTTAAAATAAAATTACTTATATAAGGGTGAATATTATTTATTGTTAATTTTTCTAATCATTCATAAATATTATTAGACTAATATTTTTACATAAATATAAATTTTTACAATTTTTATAATTTACTTTTAAATTTTGCATTATCTTGGCTACTTTTTAGTAGCCACTTTGAGTTCTTATATAATAGAACTTTTATTAAGAAGTCCAACAAACTTTCGCGATGGCTACCGCACATCGGCTCCTCAAACCAATTTTCGCTTTGTACATTTTTTTTAATTTCTTCTTTTATACTATTTATTATAATTTTTTTAATGCCATTTACATAATAATACTTTTCAAATATTTTTTTAAAAATTTCAAAACGCACATTTTATAGAGATCGTCAGAAAGATTTTTTAGTAAAAGGTGATCACCTTTTACTTTCTTTTTCAAAACAGAATACCATTTAAATGGTATTAAAGAAATCTTAGCAAACACTATAAAAAAAAGAAATAAAAAAGTTTATAACAATAATTGATTTAAGGATCCGATTTACGGGTGCCACAATGAAATTTTGTTAAAAAACTTTTCAATAAAAGTGCTAAATCAAACTGGGTACTTAAAAAAAATAGTGTAAAATTTAACAATAAATTAAAGAAATTGTAAATATTTGAACTTCTGTGTAAAACATTAACTTAATTATATTAATTAATACTTTCAATAAGTTATATCAAATTAATAAGTAATTTTTATTTTTAATAACTTTATGATATCTTCAATGCTATTTAAATGGCAGTACTGAGGGTTTTTTAAACCTAAAAAGTTGTTAATATAGTGCAAAATTTACCAGCATATTAAAAACAATTGCAAAAATTTGAATTTTAATAAAAAATATACTATTTATAAATGTTTAGAAAAATTAGCAATGAAACAAAAATATTCACCCTAAATAAATAAACTCATTTTAAACAGTTATAAGTAATATGCAATTAAATATAGTTAATAGTTCTAGTTAATTTAAGTTAATGTATAATTAGTTATCTAAGATTTATAGTTGTATTCTATATAATTTAAGTAATAAAATTTAGTTAATAATTCTATTGTATTTGATATAAGAATATAATAATAAAAACTTAATATATAAAGCATAATCAATTATTGTATAATATGGTGTTTATGAATACTCTTCATGAAACTAGTGTTACTGTATGGCATAGCCGAGTCTTGACAGCCAAATATATTAAGAGCATTTACACTAATAACAATTGTGGTTGCGCTACTCCGGTGTTTTCGCATCATGTCATAGGCAAATATCATATTTTAGTATGAAGCTAGTATAAAATTTCAGCAAAAATCAAATTTTAAATAATTTGGAAGACTTGTGTATTTCATGCACACGAAGCCAGTCATATATTTTAAGCAAAAAAAAGCGCACAAACAAAATCCAAGCATCACATTTAAAAATATTGTCTCACCTACCCATGCATATATATATTTAGTAAGTGTGCAATAAAAAGAAGAGTAGAAAAAATTTATCAAGAAACTTACATACGCATGAACTAGAAGCTATGTGTGCATTTGCTCTGATATTAGAGTTTTTTCTATATTATTTTGTCCAAACAAAATACAACATATTCGCTATTGGTTTGATTGCTCACTTCACTAACAAAATAGCATTGATCATACATAAAATAATAAGTTCGATTGTTTATACGTTTGAACAGACATGTTTTTCCCATTGCGTGTACCTTTTCAGAATTCATGATTTTTTTAACAGAGGCAAATTACATGTCTTTATATTTCTATGTTTTTGACAATGGTCAATGATCGTATTATTGAACTGTCTATATGATAAGTCTATGTGACTTGGCATAACTATTATTTGTTGGGAATAATATCAGTGATGGGAAGAACAATACCATCCTCTAAATGATGGTTTTATCAGACATAAACAACTACAGAGGTAGAAATTCATTCAGAAAGATTTTGCCAAATCTTTCCGATTGCCACGTAGAAGAAGACACCCTAAATTTAACTTCCAACTTTACACATCTGCAAATATATCTCTGCATATGTGAAGTTTGCCCCTTGATTCATGAGGTGTTTTATTATGAAAACCAAATAGCTAGAGATGACGTGAAGAATTGAACATTGTTTTGTGCCACTGCTTTTCTAAATATATATATTTAATTCTTAGCATATTCCTAATAATTTTTGAAATATACTACTGGAATATACCATTATTCAACAAACCTAATACCTATTTTTTGTATAAAATTTTTAAGTTCAATTTTTTACACTAACGATAAGTACATATTATTTTAACTCTATATTATAATCTCTATGTAATAAATATATTGTTTATAAAATAATATCTTTGATGATTTATCATGATAAATCATCGTGAGCTTTTAGTAATAAACTAATAGAATTGGTGTTTTCTCAATTTAACTCTATGGATACAGCTCTCTGGTTAAGATTGTGTTTGCTGTTATTTAAATTTTTTTAAATTAAATTTTTCGCTAAAGTTTTTAATAAATTGAATTTTATAATTAAAAAATTTTGACTTTGGTATTATTTTATATTAAATTAAATTAGTTATTTATTTTATATTTTTTACAGTGTAGCTGTTATTAAAAACCATAAAATTGCGCTGTATACTGTGTTTTAATATGATTTTTAAAAAACTTTTTATTGCAACCCTAATTTGAATCTAATATATATCAATATCAAATATTTACACTAATAAAATCACATAGAACATTGCAGATACTTATCGTTTGAACGTTGATCATGATAAACTTTATGATGAAAACACGCTATAAACTATTATGTATTTGTAATGACACATAATACGACTTAACAAGGTTGAACATTGATCATAATATGTAAACTATGAAACGAAGAGTTGCCACATAACCCACATCAGCATTTATCATTTATATATTAACACAATAATCATGACTTTTTATTAATTTTAACACAATAATAATGCCGTTAAAAACTTTGTTTCTATATAAAATGCATATTAGTATCTCCAATAAATTGTATGTTTTTTTATTCAGTTAGATACAATATATCGAAGTTTGCAGTGATACCCTAAAATTAGTAAATAACTACATAAATAAGAAAAAAATAAATATTTACCATAAAGTGATTTTCGAAATAAAAACTATACAAAACACACACACCAAAAATATATAAAAGAACATTTAAGCATGAATTAAAGCAACTAAAAACAATAACAATGCTTGTGTTATAGTTATATATAATGTATGGAATATATATACTTATATATATATATATACGAGCGAAAAAAAATTGTTGATAAGCACGCGTCAAAATAGTTGTAATTATGTAAAAAGAGACACTTTTTAAATTGAGTACGTAAAAATTGCAATAATTATTTATTTATGATTTATTTAAAAGGTTTATTTAAGTTCGAAAAATGAGTTATGAAACTATATCAACCATTCGAAAGATTGTTTTTCGAGCGCAGTTGAGACTGTAGTTCACGTTGGGCACCAAAACCGAACACTTAAAATTAATGAAAATTTTTTACGTATTTTGTATAATTTCAACATTTGCCTGTACCGAACGATTTTCATAAATTCTGCAATATATTTCATGTGCCCCAATTCGGATATACTTTTTCGACACTTGCTCTAGAATTCTCACTACACGTGCTATACTTTGAAGTCGAACTGACACTGAAGTCCGCTGCAGTGCATTTAGGAATTCAAAGCAATGCATGTGGCTTAGGTTCAGCGCGCTTCTTTTGTTTTCTCTCCGATAAGTTGACAATGAAATGGTTCTTGTTCTTGTTGTTGTTGTTGTTGTTATTTTTGCTGTTGCTGTCATAATATTTCTAATATTGAATACAGTAACCCACTAGATTAATTTCTTCCCGCTTTTCTGCTGACTTGCTTTTACACTTGTTTTGATTTTTTTTTTTTGTTTTTTTTATCAGTAGAAATTGTGTTTCATTGTTTTTGCTTTGATAAGCAGTTTCTGCTATCGTTGATCGTTTCTATCCAATATCTTAGGTTCGCATGTTCATCATGGAAAATTTGAGGTAGCTCAAGTGTTCCAATGTTTGCTGCCAATGTTTGGTGTTGATATTTGGTGTGGTTTCAAATGTTTGAGATAAATTCGGAATTCAGCACAGAAATATATAAAAAAAAGTGTTGATAATCGCGTATCAAGCAGAAACAGCTAAAATTTATTCTTATAGCTACTATGCTCTCTATTAATATTATATAGCCTTTATGTTATTCTATTTTATCATTTATTTTCTTACAAACACTGTGCGCAATTCTGAGTTTCCGGGCACACCCATTTAATAATGTATAATGGTGGAGTCAACTATTTTGAGCAACTTTTTCTACTACGCTATAAATATGTCGAAATAACTTACTTCTCGAGATGTCGCGATTTAAACCTGAAAACTTTTATTAAACTATACAATACTATATTTTTATTTATATACAATTTTTATATTAATGCACAAACCAGTCACAAATTGTTGTTGTTGGTTATTGGTCCATATAAAAATCTTCAACTTAAAACCCTGATATTTTAGAAAACAAGCTATATTGATAAAAATTCGTTGTCAAATTGTGCGTAGTCAGGATGCGAGACAGAAGGGCCAAAAAACATTAATCCAAAAAATAGAGCAGCAAAAAAAAATTACAATTACTTTGAAATAATTAGTAAAGTACTGCTGAAGTTAACAAAATTCTTATACTAAAATTCATCTGTTAGGCCCATGTTATGTAGAGTGTCATGGGCACGTCAAAATCAAAATTGTTGTTGCTTTCAATGCAAATTAAAAACCTGAGAGCGAGAGAAAATAAACAAATGTCGGTCTAAATTCGGTTATGAGAGTCGAGGCTATCTATCAAAGCCATGTTGTATGTATGTTTATATATATTTCCTTTGACATTTAGGCACAACCAAAAAGTACAAAAGTAATAATATAAATACAAAATTGACAAACTGATGTGACACTTTACATAACATGCATTTACGTCATAGCCCGTGACAATCTACATAACATGGGCCTTATGGTTTATTCATGAACATATACATTCCTACATCTTCGACGGCTTCCTATTTTCGTTATGAAATATAAGTTCGTCCAGAACTTTCAGAAGTGCGCATCCCATGTGTAAATTGATTTAAACCCTAGAATTGCAAAGTACATTTAAGGCAAGCCTCTAGGCAAGCCTATATAACTAGAAAACATTTCCACTTCATTAATCATAGGCAGAAATGATGTAATATAAAAATTGCAGAAATGATTCATCATTTTTATAGTAAAAACATATATTCCATAAATTTTGCTCCCTGTACCTTCATTGAAGATAATTTGAATTAAGTTTTCTTTACTGATTTGTTTATTTCAAGTTTAGCCTACAACTGTAAAAAACCATATTGATCTACGTTTTATGAAGGATTTTGGAATATTTTATATTCTATTATTATTTTATATTTTATTATTATATGAATATATGAATTGTAGGTGTGAATTCCTTTACGTTTATTAATAAAATATTAATATTTATTAAGAAAAATAATTATAGTAATAAATTGATAAGTATTATAGTTACACATTTTTAAATAAATTAAATTAAATTACTCTTTTATATTATATGAATTCAATAAGATCCCATGATAAGGTCGGGGAGTGATGAAAAAATATTTGCATGACACAAATATTTTTAATAAATTCTTCTTATCATTTCAAGAATCAGATTTTAAATACTTTGTGATGAGTTTTCATAAGATAACTATTTTGATAACAGATTTTCAGCTCCAATTATTTAAAATAGAATTATGTTTTATTTAAATTTTTGTTTTTTTTTTTGGTTTTGATAACCCAAGAATGATTTCAATAAAGAAAACAAAATTAGGTTACTTTTACTATATAAACAATCATAATAGCATATTATTAATATATAATATAAAACATAAAGTTTCTATTGTATATACATAGACACATTTACGAGTAGTCAAGTATGCCACTAAATGTCGTGCCTTTTTCTACTGATATGTTCTCATACCCATACTAATGTCTAATACTGTACATATATTGTAATGAACATCATATTGTTTTTGAATGCTCCTAGATAGGTAGATAACATCTCTTCAGATTTGTGATGGTACATTAAATATTATTAGCGTAAATAAGTGTAGGTAAGCAGTAATCATTTGTTTAGATAACCTATTGTACACTAACAGTAAGAGGCGCAAAATTAAGAAATTAAAAAATAATGCCAAGTATTTAATACAGGTTATGTTAGGTTCACAAAATTGTATGCCGCACTTATATTTCATGAATAAAAATAAGTAAACTAAATAAAACATTTGATTACATATAGTTACGATATACACAACATAAACATATATGTTTATAATGCAAGCAATTAATTATTTAAAATATTTGAACTTCGTTATCAGTCAAGTGAATTCTTGAAATGTGAATAAACAGTATAGAAATGGGAATAAATATAAAGTGCAATATCAACAGATAACATAATAATACATATGTAACATATATTATACACATTTTGTTGAAACGTTATAGTGAATTTGTTAAGATGTTTGAAACGCGGTGAAGAGACATCGGACTCAACTAAAGCAAATATGCTTTATATACGTATGCTATTCGTCTTCATCCGATAACGAACACATTAACCACAGCTATACACAATTGAATTAACTATTAAAATTTTGTTGTCATACTTCAGAAACATTCTAATATTAATAAAGCTAGTATTATTATTTGTATTTAAACAATTCTCTAATATTACATAAATGTTTATTACCATTTATTTTTCTTAATAATAAAATAGTAATAATAAAAACAAAAACTTTCTTTTTTTGATTTATCTCATAGCGTTATTAAATTATAAACTATTGCATGCAATAAAATCATTGAAGAGAGCAAATATATAAACAATTTTGTAGTAAACAAACCTTTTAGCTTTAAAAGTGTGTTTTTGTGTTGATGAAAAAACAATAAAATAAGAATACGTAAGAGTTTTCTGTATAAAAATATCTAAAAAACACCGCTGATGTACGCACATCCAGTCATGTCACTAACGCCTACAGGATTTTACTCGTATTTTAACAAATGTGTACATTTATCGGAAGCACGCCTCTAAATTCACAATTTTTTTTGCAATTCTGATAAAATTCTGTTGTTGTTGTATAATTTAACAAATGTTTATACAATATAAGTGCATTCAATACAATGTTTATTATATGATACTATATTTTTTATATTTTTAATATAGTTTAATTTCGATTTTAACACCATTAACAGTTAAGATATAAAAGTATCTTTGAGTATCGGTTAGTGTGAGATAATATCTCGCTTTGCTATTAAATACATTATCAGACAATATATAATATACCTGTCAATCACAAGCTATGTATTATTATTATTATAATTATTAAACGAAGGGATCGTGCACTGTGACCTAAAAGATCCATTGTTCCCCTTAGTCGGATTAGAGTGTTTCTCCAAGTCCGATTTCTTTAATGAAAGACAGTACAGAGCCTATCTTTCCTAATCGTGGTTCACAAGCTATGTACCATATTTTCAAAATGTCTTCTGAAGTAATAAAGTATGAATCAACATACTTGCCTGCAACATTATATACGGAATCTTTCTCACCAAAATTTTTATAAGATTTTCCAGAAACGATATCGTTCACATGCAAGTATCAAACAAAACTCTAACCGATAAATATCTTTATCCATAGAAATTTAGCATATCTCGCAACCGAATTACTCAATACGTAGTAATTATGTACTTAATGACGTATAAATTACTTTTAGAACTGTTGTTTACATTGTTCTTCTCTTTAAGTATATTAAGTAACCATGGAGAATCAATCATTTATTTTTTAACTTAATTTAAATATATGAAACACTTTTTAGACAATACGTTTACACCTCGGAAAATTAAATAATATTTATTGTGAGTGTAATTATTTAGTTTTAAAAAAATTAATGGTAATAATCAACATGCATAATCTTTAAAGATTTTTTCATTAATCTTAATTTTATGCTCTGTTCAGACACAACTTAATTTCGTAAAAATCTTAATTTCAGCTTCGTTTCAGCGAAATTAAGTTGTTTTTTCTATACAAAATTCAGTTTTAAGGTTAGAACGAAATTAAGGAAAATGACCTTAATTTCGTTGAAACGAAGGCTGAAATTAAGGGACATTTCAAACGCGACTATGCGTAAGATAAATTTTTACCAAAAGATAAAGTTGAGATAACGAAAAAGTGACCGTTTTTTTAAATAAATGCGTGACCGTAATTTTAATGAAAACGGGATAATATTTTGAAAATAGTGCAAACTTTTAAATTTAAATATAGAGAAAAAACTGTAACTGTGTAACTGTTATTAAATTAATATTGAGTAAAAAATAATAATCCACATAACTGAAATCCACTAAAACTAATAAAACTACTAAATGCCATCCTTTATAGTTATAATAATCAACTTTTCCAGATACTTTCCAGATACAAATGGTGTTTGGAGCATGTAATTTATAACATTCGATTTGTAAACAAAAAACATATGATTTCCTTAATTTGGTGCAGTATGAACACTTTCGAAATTAACTTAATTTCATTTTTACGAAATTAACGAAATTTGACTGTCTGAACATGGTATTATCTTTCTACTCAACTTAAATAAATTTTGATACGAAAATATTTAAATTCATTAAATTAATTCTTCCATCACGCCTTCGCATGCTGCAACTTTCATTATTAGAACAAAACGGATCCCAATGTACATACGTATTAGGCACTAATAATACAAATTTCCTGTTAATTCATAATTAAATTTTCATGAATGCAAACAATCTATTTATATATTTAATAATCGAAACATTATTAATAAACAACAATTCTAATGAAAGTGTGATGAATGACTTCCAATTAAGTTTAATTAAAACATATAATTAACAACAATAATATTGAGTAAATATCAATAATAAAATGTTATTAAATTAATTATTTTCATGCGTGAAAATTTAATCAATGGCAGCCACATAAATTATTGCATGCTATAAAAATAATTCATTACCAACGCGAAAGAATAATTGACACATGTGGGATAATCTATATGTGTATATATAAATTGTAAACAAACTAAATGGAATTTTATAAAATCATAAAAAATATTTTTACTGCTAAATCACTGTTTTAATCGAGTTAATAACACATAGATAACATTCTTGAAAAAATTTTTTTATTTTTTTTATGCGTAATAATGACAGTTAAACTATGCAATAAATCAAAAGTAATTAACAATATTTAAAGGGCGGAAATCTGTACAAACATTTTCTATAAATAATAGAAGGCAATTTTTTTGATAGTCTTTCTGGTTAAATAATTTTAGTCAAAATGATATGTAAATATTACGTGTATAATGTAATATTTGTACTAAATAATTGTACTTCAAAGGCGGTATTATTAAATTTAAATCGGAAGTGTGGAAGAACGAAAGTCGTTTATTAAGTGAACTTAATTTTTTTTATAGCAGATAAATGATAATACAATTATAATCATAAATATGAAGTAAAGGTTGCCGCTAAGAATTTTTATAATTTAGTTTAATCAACTAATTATATTATTTATATTCTCACACAACTGCCTATCTGCAATCTTAAACATCAAGGTTTCCGCTAATAATTTTTAAAATTAAATTTAAATTAAATCAATTAAATATATTATTTAATATTTTTAATTGCCTACCTCAGTAATTCTTCCAGCCAAGTCGGCTGACTGGAGTGCGTTGCCCGGCAAACCAGCATTGACAAATGACTAAGATTACGTTTGAGTTCAGACATATTTGTTATACTTTTCGGTATTTAATTTAAAACAAAAAATTTCTGTTAAATAAATTTATTTAATATAAACACTTCAAAACATTTAAAAAACAAAATTTTGAACAAAATATTTTCATTATATATTTATACGATGCTTACACATTTTTTTGACGAAGAATTAAGATTTCAATCAAATTTAGGGCTAAAAATATGCCATATTTTTTTAATTTTTATTTTTTAAATTGTAAAATATTAAAAACTTTTATTGTTGCGGTATAAAAGTTTTAATCCCAAATTGAGTTATATTCAATTTATTTCTAAAAAAAACATCACTCTGTACATATTATTAAATTATATTTTTTTTTTGCACTATAAAATTATTGATACTTCATTATTTATTTTATATCCTTAAATATGTGTTTATATATATTTAACTTATATCCATAATATACTATATACTCGTATATATAATTACTTTATCAAAGGTAATGACAAAAACATTCATGTTTTTTTAGGTCACGGTATCTTCAACGTGACAGCAAAAACTCACGAACTTTAAATACT
>NW_024031982.1:0-12670 GCF_002237135.1 Teleopsis dalmanni | reverse complement strand
AAATGTTGCTGTCAGACGACACTACTTGTGCTAATCTTGGTGTTTTGTCAGAAGACGTCGTTATCTAAAGATTAGAAGTGTTATGCTGGGTTACAGCCTTGGTTAGTATTAATGTTAGGACGTATTACTACCCTAACTCAAACCTACAGAAAATTCTACTAGTCAAGATGTATCATGACTACCTTGGCTTGATTTACATAAAAGACTACATATACAATCTACTTGTCAAGACGTATATACTACCTTGACACTATAGTTCTACTGACTTGTTTCGCAAAGACGTATTACTACCTTTGAGAGTTTCCCAACAAGTGCCCTTGCTTGTACAATGCGCGTTTATTTATACTCAAATGACCGAAGCTTTTCCTGTAGCGCATCGGTACATTTGCCGTTGGTATTTTTGATACTTGTTGTCTTTTGCTGCTGTTGTTCGCCTGGGTGTAATTTCTGTGCTTTGTGTTTTCGTGTGTTCTTAAATTCGCCGTGCTTTGTATTTAGTTCAACCAAAGCTTTCACGCTTTGACATTTCTTGTTTGTTTACAAACGTGTTTATGCCGGTGTTTGTGATTTATTATTTATTAATAAATTTATTTATTTATAAATATTTATTATTATTAAATATTTCTATTAAATAAATATTACAAATATTAAAGGTGAGTGTATTATTTATTTGTTTAAATATATTTTATATTACTTGCATTTTCAATGTAATCTTAGGTTTGTTTATTTGGTGCAATTACGTGCATGCGGGGGTGGGTTTATGGTAAGTTGTTTACGTTTTATATTTACAATAAAAATTAACCAGTTTTCATTGTAGATATTAACTCCACAGTGATTGTATGTAGGTTGGAAATTAGTTAAAATTTCCATCCTTACATTTCCCTCCTTCTTCGGGAAAGTGAACTCTGACGGGACGCGCTACCTGTTAGCATGGTTTCTGTTCCGTTTCTTTGGACTTTTGAATATTTTATAGAATTTGTCTTGGTCTGTAGTATTCTGATCGTAATCCTGTTGAAGTTTACTTCGCCCTTTCACTTGTCGTTGCTGATTTTGCGAACTGGATTGTTCCTGGGGTATAAGACAATATTTTCCGACTTGATTTAATAATCTGTTTACTTTTTTATTCACATGAGAAGAACCAACTTTCTCTAGATGTGACTGCAGTAGTTGTTCTTGTTGCATGGTGCCTTTCACCAAAATTTCTTGTGTAATTGGTAATAGTTGCTGCGATGATTTACTGATACTTTGTGTTTCTTGAATTATCTGAGCTTGTCTTGCAGTAGTTTCCATGATTATATCGTTTTGTTGACCTTGTTGTGGTAGGATATCTTGTACCTGCTGTCGTGGAATTAGCGAAGTTTCTGTGGGCGTTGATTCATGAGGTACGGATTCTGATGAGGTTTCTACCAATTCTGTTGAGGATGTAATCGGATGTTCTTCGTGGACCTGCAGCTCTCGTGATTGTTGTACATCTTGTATTTGCCGTTGTAGGTTTTCTTGATCTTGTGTAGAATATGTATTGAAAATTCGATGTTTACGAAGTCCTTGATTATTTTCTTTGATAGGCGTAACAAGTTGTGGATCTTGCTGTGGTTGTATTTCATACACTTGAACTTGTTCTGGTATAACTCGGGTTGGATAAAATACTTCTGGATTTTCTTTAATCGACATAATTCGCTGCAATTCTTGTTGTGGAGGTATGGGACATTTACATGGCGTTTGTGAAATTTCTTGTAGTGGTATCGGATGCTGTACTATATAATTTCGATCCTGCATGTTTCGCTTTGTTGTACGTAGGTTGGACTGATTCTGCTCCTGTTTGCTCTGCTTCTTTCGTTGGACATGTGACTCGAATTTTAAACTATGTGTAACATTCTTCGGTATTTTCCTAGGTTGCGCTTGCATCATAGTATCATGCAATGGAATTGCTTGCTCAACTTCAACTACCAACTGCCTGATATTCGTTTCTTGTCCATGGCTTTGATTTGCTTTGTTCTGCTCTGTTCGAAGTGCTTCGAAGTCACCAACTACTATTATTAATTCATCTAAAGTTTCGAAATCTTTTCGTCTGACGTACTTTTGGTAATCAATGCTCATATTGCGATATATACGTTCCAGTTGCGACTCTTGAATAATACAGGCTCGTCGCATTAGAGTTTTGATATCAATTAAATAATCTCTAAAACTTTCTTTTGGTTTTTGAAGACGTAATCGTACCTCGTTCTCTAGTTTATCAATGTATCTGGAGGATATAAAGTACTTCAAAAAATCTAACTTGAAACTTGTCCAGAGCTGCCAACGACAATTGTTGTTGCGATACCATGTCAGCGCTTTATTCTCGAGAAGCAAGGGCATCGTGCGGGGAATTGAGTTTACATCAATACTGTACATGTCCGCTAGTTCTTCTACGTGTTCGATAAAACCCAATGGATCCTTGCCACCTTCATATCTACAGGACCATTTCTGCACTTGTTCCACTATTTGAAGGTATGAGTTCACTGGAGGATTTATAGAACGTTTGTCCTTCTCTGGTATTTTACTTGATCCCGACGACATTGTTCCTCTTGCAACATTCGTTAATTATATCTCCCTTATCTGGTTCTTAAATTTTCCCTCTCGTTATAGTCTTGACTTCAGTGATTGACCAATTAGGTCCTTGCCGCCATGATTCCTTGATATGATTAGCGCTTTGATATTCCTTGAATTAAAATCTATATTCTCCTATTATTGTCTTGACTTCTGAGATTGACCAACCAGGTCCCTGCTCGGGCGCCAATTGTAACGACACACTTTCTGTCGCTGATGATGCTGAGGTATACTCAGCCGTCGTCCAGGGGTCGTTGCAATAGAATTTTTATTTTGGAAGTCAAAGACAATGTGATGTAGTAATTCAATTATTTATTTAGGAGAATTTAAAATAAAATAAGGTTTTACAATCTAATTAATTATAATATAATGCTGGTTTGCTAATTTGATGATTACGATTATTTGGAATAATTGTGCTTCGATGATTGTTCCGATTGTTGTTTCCACGTGCCTGAAATGTTGCTGTCAGACGACACTACTTGTGCTAATCTTGGTGTTTTGTCAGAAGACGTCGTTATCTAAAGATTAGAAGTGTTATGCTGGGTTACAGCCTTGGTTAGCATTAATGTTAGGACGTATTACTACCCTAACTCAAACCTACAGAAAATTCTACTAGTCAAGATGTATCATGACTACCTTGGCTTGATTTACATATAAGACTACATATACAATCTACTTGTCAAGACGTATATACTACCTTGACACTATAGTTCTACTGACTTGTTTCGCAAAGACGTATTACTACCTTTGAGAGTTTCCCAACAAGTGCCCTTGCTTGTACAATGCGCGTTTATTTATACTCAAATGACCGAAGCTTTTCCTGTAGCGCATCGGTACATTTGCCGTTGGTATTTTTGATACTTGTTGTCTTTTGCTGCTGTTGTTCGCCTGGGTGTAATTTCTGTGCTTTGTGTTTTCGTGTGTTCTTAAATTCGCGTGCTTTGTATTTAGTTCAACCAAAGCTTTCACGCTTTGACATTTCTTGTTTTGTTTACAAACGTGTTTATGCCGGTGTTTGTGATTTATTATTTATTAATAAATTTATTTATTTATAAATATTTATTATTATTAAATATTTATATTAAATAAATATTACAAATATTAAAGGTGAGTGTATTATTTATTTGTTTAAATATATTTTATATTACTTGCATTTTCAATGTAATCTTAGGTTTGTTTATTTGGTGCAATTACGTGCATGCGGGGGTGGGTTTATGGTAAGTTGTTTACGTTTTATATTTACAATAAAAATTAACCAGTTTTCATTGTAGATATTAACTCCACAGTGATTGTATGTAGGTTGGAAATTAGTTAAAATTTCCATCCTTACAGCTTTCTTGCAGATTAGTATATCAATGTTAACAATTTTAAATTTGTGTTCTTCAAATTTCCTGTGTTCACAGCATCTTCTTCCACAGTGATCTTGTTAGAGTCTATATACATTGCAATTTTGCTAGCCACCCGATGAATTTGCTGAATTGTAGAAGGCTTTTTACTAAATACAAATTGGTGACTTGGCAATAGGTTGTTTTCTTGTATTATTGATTCCAGTCGGGAGAAAATATTTTCGAATAGTTTAGATAAGATGGATAATAAGCTGATGGTTCTGTAAGAGTTGACAGTTGAAACATATTTGTTTGGTTTAGGTATTGCTCTACAACCTTCGCAACTTTCCAAACAGAATGGAAAATTTACAGGCAATTCTAGAAGAAATTTAACATACCAGTTATCTCATCATAGCCTGGTTGATGTTAACGGCAATGTTGTTTTTTATTTCAGCAATTGTTATATTTTTAATTTTAACGTTCTTCTGTGTCAGGTTCTTGGGTAGTGCATGGATTGAATCATTTTTAGTGTTTGTAACTGTGCTCTTAAAATACTCAGCGAGAATAGTTGCTTTTTCTAGATTTGTACGCGCCCAAGTGTTATCTTCTTTTTTAAGCGGTGTGCAATGGAGTATGGCATTATTACTATTCTTTGTCGTTTAACATAAGGAGTAATTTGTAACCTTTGTAGCACTCAATCTTGAGATAAAATCTGATACATTTTTTGTCATTCGGCCTTTAATAATTCTTTTAGCTCTTTTGTTAATCTTTTTAACTTTGTCTTCATTTGAGGAGCTCTAGTTACTTGCCAGTTCTTTCTCAACTTTCGTTTTTGTTCTATTTTATGTTTAATGTGATTTGAGACAGGTATTTCATTTTTGGTTTTAGTTATTGGTGTAAATGAATATGCTGCAGATAATAGTAGAGTATTGAAATTGATTATTGCATTATTAATGTCCTCTTTTGTTCTTAGAGGTACATTTATAACTAATTGTTCTTCTATCAGCTCACGATATGTATCCTAACACGTTTTATAATTGTAAGTATTATTGTTCGTATGAGGAGTTGGGCTGTAGACTAATATTATCGGTGAGTGGTCAGAGGACAGCTCAAGGCTGTAATGCATGGAAAGGTTATTTACATTTATGTTTTTAGCTATAAAGAAGTCAATCAAATCAGATTGCTTTCTTGGGTCATTAGGCTAGTAGGTTGGTTCACCAGTACTTATAAATTTTGCTTTATATTCACACAACGCAATGTAAAGATTTTTACCCTTTGCGTTCGTTAATCGTGATCCCCATAACGAATTTTTTGCGTTGAAATCCTCTCCGACTATAAATCTTTGACCAAGAAATTTGAAAAAATTAAAATACGTGTCTTTGGTATTTGTGAACTTTAGAGGACAATAAACAGCACGCTATTTTAACAGACCATAAGAATCTTCAAGCATTATTGTGGGCGCTTGTATTTGTATACTTAGGTATACTTAGCCGTTGTCCAGGGGTCGTTGCAATAAAATTTTTATTTTAGAAGTCAAAGACAATGTGATGTAGTAATTCAATTATTTATTTAGGAGAATTTAAAATAAAATAAGGTTTTGCAATCTGATATAATTATAACATAATGCTGGTTAGCTAATTTGATAACTACGATCATTTGGAATAATCGTGCTTCGATGATTGTTCCGATTGTTGTTTCCACGTGCCTGAAATGTTGCTGTCAGACGACACTATTTGTGCTAATCTTGGTGTTTTGTCAGAAGACGTCGTTAACTGGAGATTAGAAGTGTTATGCTGGGTTACAGCCTTAGTTATCATTTATTAATGTTAGGACGTATTACTACCCTAACTCAAACCTACGAAAAATACCACTAGTCAAGATGTATCATGACTACCTTGGCTTGATTAACAAATAAGACTACATATACAATCTACTAGTCAAGACGTATGTACTACCTTGACGCTATACAAGACTACTAGTCAAGACGTATGTACTACCTTGACACTATAGTTCTACTGACTTGTTTCACGAAGACGTATTACTACCTTTGAGAGTTTCCCAACAAGTGCCCTTGCTTGTACAATACGCGTTTATTTATACTCAAACGACCGAAGCTTTTCCTGTAACGCATCGGTACATTTGCCGTTGGTATTTTTGATACTTGTTGTCTTTTGCTGCTGTTGTTCGCCTGGGTGTAATTTCTGTGCTTTCTGTTTTCGTGTGTTCTTGAATTCGCCGTGCTTTGTATTTAGTTCAACCAAAGCTTTCATGCTTTGTCTTGTTTACAAACGTGTTTTTTTGTTTTATATAGTGCCGGTGTGTGTGGTTTATTATTTGTATTTATTTATTAATAAATAAATACATATTACAAATATTAAAAGTATTAATATAAATAATAAATAAGGTGAGTGTATTATTTATTTGTTTAAATATATTTTATATTCCTTGTATTTTCAATGTACTCTTAGGTTTATTCATGTGGTGCAGTTACGTGCATGCGGGAGTGTGTTTATGGTAAATTATCTACGTTTTAAATTAACAATAAAAATTAACCAGTTTTCATTGCAGATATCAACTCCACACTGATTGTATGTATGTTGGAAATTAGTTAAAATTTCCATCCTTACAGTGTTATAAATGTTTTCATCATTTCCTTTAACTCTGAAAGTTCTGAGTTGTAAGAGTTACATTAAGAGGCGTAAGACTAAGGCATATGATAATGTTTGTAGGATGTTGGCGTTTGTGTTTTGAGTGGTTGAATTGATTGTTGTGTTAAATGATTGCTAATGGCTTGTTTGAACGGGTGTTACTTTTTCTCTCAAGATAGGATATCGTTTGATTTTAAATGATTTGTATGCCACACATCTCTTGTAATTGGCTGTATGCCTTTCTTCTCATAAGCCAAAGCTCTTGTTTTCGGTATTTCCTTTTGTTGGACAACAGGCGACTTTATGATTTCCTGCACATTTAACACAAACTAGTGACTTAGTGCAGAAATTATTTGTGTGCCCATATTTTTGACTGTTAGAACATTGAGCTATAACTTTTTGTGGGCGAGGTAGCTCAAATTGGGTTTTGGAGTGAAGCAAATACTGAATTGAATAAATTTCTTCGTTATTTACATTTTGTTTTAATTCTATAGATAATAAATTTATTGGTCTCTTAGTTCGTTGTAATATGTTTAGGATATTTATAATGTCATAACCATTTTTATGAAGACTATTTTCATTTGTTTAAACAGAGTAGTGCATGCCACGGAGGAATACATTAAACCTCGTCCTTCATTTAGTTTAAAGGTGTAGTATTCAGAAATTTTTCAGTAGCTTTATTATTTCTTAAAATGATTATTACATTACTTTAAAAATTAATTTTTTTTATTAATAAGTTAATATTATTTAACACGTACACTACTAATACAGTAGGTATAAAGCGATACGAGCTTTACGTTTTACTGTTAATACAAAATAATTGAAATAAGGTTTCGCACAGGAAATTCAACGTTATATATGTGTATAATGTATACTCCATTATATATATATACATACAAATTTTGTAAATTACCTGTACATCTGTTTTACCAATCGACCTTCCTTGAAGAATACGCCCTTTCAAAGAAGCAATTTTAGGATCGGCTATTCTTAATAAGGGTTGAACTAAATCTGTTACTCTTAAACCAGTGCGTCGTGATATGAAGTAACTTGTACGTCCAGAATTCTGCAAACAATCACCTTCTTTAAATAATGTAAATTGAAAAAACTAAAAATAGCTACCTGATCGATTGCCAAGAATCTTGCATAAACTTCAATAGGACTTTGTTGATATCTCGCTCGACAAACCGCTTTTTCGGTACCAATGTTATAAAATTCGGTATTGTACTGCCCCCAAATATACGAGCGTTTTTTTCTACGTTTGTTTATTTTATTATGCCTTTAAGTTATTAAGAATAGAAAATTACAGTTTTTTATTATTAAAAAATTCATACTTAATGTTGTTTATTTAAAAGGCTATAATATGAACTTACTTATTTAATATACATTATTTGTTAACACATTAAGTTCAGAGTTTGGACCCTGAGCTTAGGATACGGAAAAAGTTAAAAGGACATATGAACTAAGAATTTTAAAAAAGTATGTAGTAAGAATCCTAATTTTCACTTTTATTCTATTTATACCGAAAAGTGAAAAGAAGTTCCTCTTAATTAATTTAATATATATTTTTTTTTTTTAAATTGAATATGGAAATTAACAATTTGTATTCAGATCTTGAAATTATACAAAAAGCAATTAGCACAAATTTGAAATAACAGATCAATACTAGAACTATCTTTCAGCTCACCATATTCAAAAATTTTTCAGAAGATATTTTGAAAGATGTTTCGTATTCTAGCAGCTGTCTTAAAAGTTGGTTTCTGTTTTTTAAAAAACGAAATAAGAAAACTTCGATTAACAACTGATATTTTGTTTATGTTTTTCATTTACAAAATTTTCTTTATATAAGATAAACGAAAATAAAAATTAAAATTCAGTCTCTGACTAATAGTCAAACTGAACGGTTGTGTTTTATTTTTTCACGGAATGAAACTCTGAAATAACCGTATATCGTTATCTCTCTCTTTGAGAGTTGTTAAATTTGATTTTATAAGTGAGTGTTTTAAGAAAAAAAAAAACACAACAAAAAAAAGAAAAAAACAATACTTACTATAAACTCAATTAAAATGGGCAAGCCAACAGATCAACCTGATCGATATAAAACATTTATAAATAATAATATACACATACCAGTCCCTAAATACTTGGTCATGAAAAGGAATAATAATATCAACAATACATAAAAAAATGTATCACCTTTTCTAATTAAAAAGGTAATTGATTATATCTGTGGTGAGGTTGATCAATGCACAAAAACACGCAATGGTACAGTATTGATAAAAACTAAAAACCAAAAACAAACTGAGAAACTGAGTAAACTGATGTCACTCTCCGACACAATTGTGGTAATCATATCTGAACACAGCACTCTCAACAGCTGCAAAGACGTTATATACTCAAATGAACTCAGAACGATAGCAGAAGAGGAAATACTTCGTGAACTAGAAGCTCAAGCAGTTTGCGAAATCAAAAAAATCAAGAAAAAGAAAGACTGGGAACGTGTAGAAACAGGTCTTATAATTATTACTTTTGCTACGCATAGTCTGCCTGAATATTTATTTTTATTTTATTTTATTTAATAAAGTGCTATGAGGGACACCCTTTTAATGCACTATCTTACATACTAACTTACAAACTAACAAATAAAATTAAATATACTAATTAAACTATTGCTTATAAATTAATTATTAAAAAAATTAAAATATAATCATAATAACAATGAAATTATAGAAGAGAAAAATTAAAGAAGAGTATTTATTAATGAAATCAAAGTAAAAGGCAAAACGAACAGTAAACAAAAGAAAATATTAATAAGCCAAAAATAATATTAATAATTAAAAGAAAAAATTAATCAAAATAAAGAAATAAGAATGAAACAATATTAATTAATATATGATGGTAATAATAAACTAAGGCAGTTCCTGTAAAACTAACTTTTTGAAGCACCATAAGTTGTTTGCGTTTCTGGTATCACTAGATAACGAGTTCCAGAGTCTTACCGCATTGATGAAAAAGAAACTAGTCACAGAAGAGTGGTTGAATCTTGGGATTAAATATTGAATAGATCTCTGTGAATGCAATTTACGTAGATTATTAAAAAGGTACCCAGGGATTTGGGTCGTAGCGATTTTAAATACGAATATGCAAACATATCTATTTATAAATTGTTCAATATCACATCCCAGAATATTATTCCTGTAGCCAGTTAAATGATCAAAACGCCTGAGTCCATAGACATACCTTGTCAAGCAGTTTACTAAAGTTCTTAATTTGTATAGAGAGTCTGAGTCAAGTTTGCTGTAAACCAGACTAGAATACATAACTATAGGCATTATTAATTGCTTTACTAACGTACAACGAAGATTTATTGGAGTATATTTAGCTGATAATTGCAAACATCTAAGTGATACAATTGATTTTCGAAAGACTTGATTTATGTGGTCACGGGCATTCAAGCTGGAGTTCAAGTAAAAACCTAAGCATTTTACTGATAATTTATAATCAATTGTAGTACTACCAATTAAAATTAAAGGCAATTTCTCCAGTATAATTTTTCTTCTCGCAATAGGCAGAATAATTGTTTTATCTGCATTAAGCAGCATGTTGTTTACTTTTGCCCATGCATTAATTCTTTCTAAGTCATCAGTAAGCTTACGAACACTGCCATCTAAAAAACCTACAGTACTCGAAAGATACATCTGAATATCATCTGCATATGCATGTAATTTGGAGTATTTACATATGGAGAAAACATCATTTATATATATTGAGAAGAGCAGTGGGCCGAGGATTGACCCTTGTGGAACACCAGTAGGCAACGATTTAAAATTCGAATATTTATTAGCAGAGAATACAGTTTGCGATCTCCCTGTTAAATAGCTATATATAAATTTAGAGGCAGAGTACGAAAACAAAAAATTATTAGTTAATTTCTTACATAGTATGGAGTGATCAACACGATCAAATGCTTTAGAGAAGTCTAAAAGACATAAAAATGTGATCATATCATTATCATAGCTAGGTCGAACGTCTTCTAAAACTTTAAGCATGGCAGTAGAGCAGCTATGACCCTTTCTAAAGCCAGACTGTAATGGAGAGAGGAGTTGGAAACACTCAAGATGAACATTAATTTGATTAGCCATTAAAAGCTCGCAAACTTTGGACAGTGATGGAAGAATACTAATAGGTCTGTAATCACAAGTCAACGAAGCGTTAGTCTTCTTCGGAGTTGGAATAATTTTAGCCTTTTTCCACATAATGGGAAAGTTTGACGTTGTTATACAATGATTAATTATATGTGTAATAGGAGCTATTATGTACGGCAAAGTGAGCTTTAGAAATTTGAGAGGAAGGTTATCCAATCCAACGGCATTTGATTTAATATT
Organism: Teleopsis dalmanni; assembly: GCF_002237135.1. Taxonomy (NCBI): domain Eukaryota; kingdom Metazoa; phylum Arthropoda; class Insecta; order Diptera; family Diopsidae; genus Teleopsis; species Teleopsis dalmanni. The sequence continues at coordinate 1,726 of NW_024031982.1, read as the reverse complement.
CATCAAGCTTTTACAGACTATTTCTTCAATAACACCAATAAAATTAAACCTCTCATTGGAAGTACATACATTAGAAATTGGAAATGTCGAAGAGATATTTTTACATTTTACATTAATACACGAAATGAAGTAGTCATTTAGGTCATTTGGACTTAGTTCACAATGTGTTGTACTATCTTGCTTTAATCCCAAATGTTTAATGTTCCTCCAGATATTCTTTGTTGTCTGTGTAGTGTCAAGCTTAATGTTATAAAACGCCGATTTAGCCATGCTTACTGCCTTCGCAGCTAAATTTCTAGCTAATTTAAACCGCAACCAGTTATAGGTCGAAGGAAACTTTTTCCATACTGCATGCTTTTTATTTCTGTAATTTATCTTTCTTTTAATCTGAGGGTTTAGCCAAGGATAGGAGGAACTTTTAATAGTAATAGTCCGCAGCGGAACAAATCGATAAAAAAATTGACAAAATATATTATTAAATTTATCTAATTTATCGTCAGAAGTTGAAGCAAACCAGCAATCACTCCAATCAACAGTATTGAGTTCATCAAATAATCTGATTGTATCAACTGATTTAAAATCTCTGTAAGAAAAAGAGCTAGGACTAGATTTCCTGTTTGGGTTAAAATCCAATGTAGCAAACAATAAATCATGATCAGATATAAAAGAGATTTGATCAAATAGTAAGACTTTATTAGGATCTGATACAGCAAATATATCTAAAAGACTAGGTCGCACACTGTTACAGTATCTAGTTGGTTCAGTTTCGTTAATGACACTTAGGCCCATCATGGCTAATAAGTCTTTTAGTTTCAAGACTTTACTACAATTTACTAAAAAGTCATAATTAAAATCACCAAGTACTGCGATAAAATCATATTTATGTACAACTGAGAGAAGCGAGTCGAATAATGGATCGCATGAGAATCGGTTATGTGGATTGTAGACACAGGAAACTAAAATTTTATTACTGTGACAGCCAATAGACACACAAATAAATTCAATATCTGATTCATCCGAAGTACTTATTAACTGACTACTTAAATAAGATTTGCAATAAATTGCAACTCCACCTCCTTTTCTGTTCTTTCTATCATGGCGATATAAAACATAACCTTTTATAGAAAAAAAATGAACTACTGATCTCATTATCTAACCATGTTTCAGAAACGCAAATAATGTCAACACTGGAGTCTTCAAACACTGATTTTATATGATCAAGTTTAAGACCATTTAGGCTTCTGGCATTAAAATGAACTATATTGAAATTATTATTTTGAGCACAAAGAATGTTTATTATGGTTTTATGATCATTCATGATTGATAATTAATTTTATCTGCCTCAAATTTAAGTCTTCGTTGTAAAGTTTTACAGTTCATATCCCTGCAATCATGATCTGTAGAGATGTCCTTGAGATTACGAGTTTTTATCATCTTCACGCAGTTTATACATTTTACAATGCTGCTTACACACTCTTTATGAGAGTGCCCAATTTCGCTGCATTTTGCACAAGTCACTCCATTTTCTTTACATACACTTGCTTTGTGATTGAAGCCCCAGCACTTAAAGCACCTCATTACATTAAAACTCTCATAAACAAGGCATCTATCCCAACCCACATTAATTCTACGCTCTTTCATTATTTTAGCAAATGCAGTACTGTCTAATTCAACAATAGCATTAAAAGCGTTTTTGTTTTTGTATGATTCATATACCTTTAGCACT
>NW_024031981.1:0-12675 GCF_002237135.1 Teleopsis dalmanni | reverse complement strand
TAACGCTATTGAAAATAAGTCTAATGACGTGAAAAAAAATGACTCATCAGTTATTGAAAAAGCATCAGATGTCTCAAATATTACTCCTGAGGATTCTGTTAAAGATGTGGCTGTTGCTGTAAAAAATAATGAATCGTACGTCATAAAAAAAGCATCAATAGATTTTGATTCTATTAATAATATGATTAAAACTATAGATCAAATTATAGAAAATGTACATATTCAAACCCATGAGAATAGGTTCCTTAAAAGGCAACGCGATGTAAACTTCACCCGGCTGTGCTACCTGGAAAGACACTGTCATACAAATATAAATAAAAATATATCTCACCAAATCCTGGATATAATATATAAATCTGATAAAGGAGCTGATACTCCCGGAGTGATTCCTAAAGGGTAATTATAATAATAATTTCAAATGCGGTACAAAATTAACCATAATTGTTTGCTCTTCTAAATATAAGTTGCAATTATATATTAAAAAAAAAATTTATAATGAAATATTTATGGAATTGCAGATATAAAATGTAAAGTTTTATTCAAAATCTAATATACAACGTGGAGAATATGAACAGGATTTCAATTTCGAATTTACAATTTTAAATTTTATGTTGAGCCTTAATAATCTACTCATCCGATATTTATATTCTAATTAAAAAAATTTTGGAACATTTTAAAAACAATCCGATTTTTTTGATTTGCACTATTTATACAGACATTTTGAACTATTAATTTAACTGTACTTTTCAAAGTTGTGTATTCTTTTAGTTTTATCTTCAGAACTTTTTCTAAATTGATTTATAATTTTGTTTCCGTAGTATTATAATCCTCTATGCATTTTAAATTAATGGAAACGTGCCGTAACATTTACCAGTTTCTAGTTATCAAAATTTGAGTTCCATCTATCATTATTTAATAACCATTTTAACACAATGATTAGTTCAATTATTACAGTGTGCTAGTAACCCACTTATTCATATTGGCCCATTGCGTTGATTTCAAACCATTTCGAATTCATAATTAAGCCCAGTACTTAAAAATGAGGTCTTGCAACTAACTAATATTCTTCATTATTATTTTAATTTGACGCTAAAGGAAAATGATTATTATGTCATTATAACGATTAAAGTTGAGAATTTATGTCACACCTTCATTACTACTAAAAAACACGAACACTGATCGAATTTCACATAATCACACAATATAAGATAAATTCATTAATATTGCCATTATTTGTATGGAACGATATACGCAGAGAAGCATCTAACAAAGAGAATCGTTGCAGCCCTATGCCGACTAGGGCAAACGGGTACTAGGAAGAAGATGACAGTGCTGCTAAATTAAAACTTCGTAACTGATAATCTTTTACAAGTGAGTTAACATCTTGAGCATATAAAATATATAAGGTAGAAGCATATATCTTGACTATATTTCGACATTTGATGTCTTAAATAGAAGTTGCTTATTTTTTTAGTCTAAATGAGTATTATTTATTGTACAATACTTCTATTGCTTATTGTCATATACCTACATTCACCTAAATTGGAGTTAATAAAATAAAATTAAAGTATATAAAAATATAAAAAATTCGTTATTAAATGATCTACAATTAATACGCACCACCCACAAATATTCCAATTGTCTTACGTATAAGCAAAGGTATTAGACACGTTCATTAGACACGTTTTCAGACTAAATATTCTTTTCTATGACATCATATGAAATTTTTCTAGAACCACCAATACAAAGTAGACTCTTCTCTCACTACTTATGTATTGAATAAAATGTTTCCATTTAATTAAAACATAAAATGTTTATAGTACCTCTCAAATTACACTTAAATATTTTCTTAAGGATAATGTAGTCATTCATTTAACTTCGTTGCCACCACCACTTCTCACCCCACCACCGCAACACCAAACTCAAATCAATTTATGTTATTCTGCTGTTCAAGAAGCTATAGCCAAACTATGCTAAAGCGTTTATCTTCTATCTGGACTAGTAACTTTAATTTGTACACCAACATAAGTCTACTATCGGCAAACAGAGACCAGAGACCATTCCAGATATCCTGCACAAAATTATGTTTGACTTCGGGTCAGAGCTGACCTAAGTTTGCTTACTCGTATGTTAAACAGATTCGATAACAAAATATTAAATTTACTATGCACTAATGTGAAGGGTTATGTTGGCAAAATAAATATAATTATAACTGCTGTGTTAGTGTGTCAGAGTGTCAGAGTGGCGTACAAGATATTCGATATCCTGGAGAATTATGCACGAGGCGTATGCCTTAACCTTTATTAGTTCGGCAAATATTTGAGCTGCAAGAGTAGAAAATGTTATTAAATGGAAAATAAATTTACGAGAATATTTGCTCATATAAGTATACTACTTTGCTTTTAATGAAATTTGTGTTAATACATCGTACTTAGCAAAACGTTTGAACTATTGAAGGTTATAAGGAAAGCATCCTTGGAATTTAAATTGGTTGCAAGTAATGCTTTGAGGTTTCTTCCTAATTTTATAACTTAGTACCTTACGGATGAGCTTCCACATTTCGAATATTTTTGCTATAAAATGTGACAAGGAAATTTGCTGAGCAGCAGAAAAATTGACAATAACCACAAAGTGCATGAGCTACCGAACTGCCAGAAGCCATACATTTGGTACTTCAAGTAGCGCACAGTAAATGTTGAACTTCGTTTCGTCTGGTTTCATGGACAACCAGTCCAGTCCAGTTTCATGTATTTGACATTTGGTTGAACATGTCCTGCTTTGCATAACTACTGAATTCATATTTTTATGATTAATGTTCAATAACGACATTTCTATATTTTTTTTTCTCTTTTTTTTTTGTTTCTTTAGGGTTTTAGTTTTCGTTTGTGCCAATCTTTTTTATTTTTTTTTTTGGGTATTTCTTTTGTTAGTAGCATTTTAAGTATGCAGCAAACAACACAAATTCCCTGAAGCATATTTGCCCATCATTGAGCAGTCAATGTCTCTCCAGCTCAGCAGCTGTCATAACTGCTCCACTGTCATTTTAATGATGTCCTTTTTAGATTCCTTTTTTTGGGGGTTTTTTTTTTGATCATTTTACTTTTCGAATGGATTTGTTGAAAATCTGTATGATTTTTGAGCATTTTTTCATGTTCATCATTTACACATACTTGTCTATTTGATGTAGCATTTGTTGTTGTTGTTTGCTTAGTGGTTATGGCTTTTTTGTTGCATGGAATAATAAATGCAAACACCAAGTACCAGACTACTATCAAAACGAAGAGACAAGCGATTACATTTTTTCATTCAATACGTTTATGAAGATAAAAATGGTTTCTGTGGCCAGTTTAGTCTCCGAGGAATTCCAACAAATCATTTGAACTTTGGTAGAACCTTTTATAGAATTTCATAGTTGAAAAAGTTTCATACCAGACAGACATATTAATTGCACTTAACATTGTATGAATACATATATATAAAACGAAGTTAAAAAATATTTAATACACATATATAAGAACTGTGCTGAATACAAAGCACATAAAAAATAAATTCATCTTTTAAGTAAATGTAGTTTTTAATTCATAACATTTGGCCAACATCCAAGAAGATTTCTTTTTCTTTCATGCATAATGACAAAAGTCATATAGCTGTGCCAAAATGAAAATAATAGCAACTGCAGCTTCTCATACAAACACAACAACACCGCCATATCCTTAATATCCTTGCATATGCTCTCGTACTAGAAATTGTAAACCAACTTTGTGCGTTCACAGGCCATGCTTAAAAGTCAGCAGTGTACCAGGCACAATGTATTATGTAAAATTGAAAACATCTTATTTATTGTTGTTAGTTCCTTTTTTCTCTCTCAATTTTAATGCGTTTATGTGCAGGCATGCATGAAGGATAAGATAATGTACGTGTATGTTGCAAAAATATCCTTGAACTAGTTTGTAACAAATGACTTTTAGTAACGATATTAAACAAGAAAATAAGTAAAATAAGTAAAATATGTTCTGAATAAAATATAATTCAGTTTGCTCACTCCTCATACTAAACAAAACAAAATGAATTAAAATTTATATCTCATACACTCGTATATCTCAATTAAATTCTGAAAGCTGTATAATTGTCATTAATGCATTAACCTATATAAAATTTCTAAAGAGCACTTAGAGTACCTGTCTCATTAGTTGCTCATGCTATTATTAACAATTAAATCTATTGTCAGTGCTCTAAACATTTGATGAATTTCGTGCTACTAATTGGGAATTTGAGACCTAAGTTCGCTTATGAATCTTAATTAATTTGTGACACAATTTGCCTACATACACTCCGTTGCATACTCCTGTTTTCACATTTCCAAGTAATAATTTTATTAAAATTGGGGGATTGATATTCTATTCCCTAAGTTCATTTCATTCAAATTGCGTGCACTCAAGCCATTCCGCATTCCGCATTTCGTATCTGCAAACTGTGTATTTGAGCAAATAATCTGAAATTGTGCATAATTGGGCTTTGTTTGCATACAACATGGAATTACTAGGCAACGCAATGGCTTAATTGTAGTAAATATAATTACGAAATTAAATTTTTGAATACTCTCAGATGTGGTATGTAAACTCTGCAGGGAGTCAGTAGTTGTGTGCCATTAAACAATAGTAAAACATATCTTCTCATAGCAACATATTTAATCACAAACTGAAACCAATACATAGCATAACTAAAAATATTACTACAATCGTGAGATTTACCTATAATATTTGATATTGTTACCAAATCATACTAACAAATGAACACATATAAACAATAGATTTGTATATAAAAATGTTCGCTTTTTTTTTTTTTTTTTTTTTTTTTTTTTTGCAGTTGGTGTAAAGCATCGAAAGCCACAGTGTGAGACTTGAACCCACTAAAACCACCTCTTAGGAATGAATGAAGAAGATTTCCACAGCAATGTGGAAACTTCATTCCAGTAATCATGGGAAAGAGGAATGAGAAAATAGACTTAATACCTAGTGAACTAGATTCATCTAAGTCAGAAAGCAAGGGCATGGACTAAGTAGGATGGATGATATAGAAGGGGGAGGGGTTACGGCTAACTAGCGGGGATGGAATCAACAATATACTTTGTGACTGGGGTCACGAAAGCCGCGGTTATATAAGGGGATAGTGGAGAGGTTACGGTCCACTTCGTCGAAGTAGTGAGTCAGGTATTGGGGGGGTTTATAGCGCAAAGCTAGAACAAAGTCTTCTGAGAGAGTGGAAGGAATGGAAACGTCGGGGGGAAGGTTATGGAGCCGAGTGAGATACCTACGGGCGAGTGACAGAAGATACTCGTCAACACGAGTGATCTTGGCATTGTTATAGAGAGTTGATATGGAAAAGTGTTTGCCATTAGGCTTGCGCTTATAATTAGTGCAATCGCGAAGAAGTTTCCGCTCAAACAAGCGGATTCTTTCCATCTGAGCGGAAGTGATGGCTGACCAAATAGGGAAAGCGTAAGTGAGGAGAGGACGAATAAGCTGCTTATAGCAGAGCAGCTTAACTTTGCGGTTAAGCTGGTTGTGTCTTCGAAGTGCAGTTTTAAGTTGAGTATGCCTGAACCGGGCATTACGGATGGCATAGTCAATATGTGGTATGAAGTTATGTTTGGAAGAGAAAACAATGCCAAGATATATCAGCTTGGGAACAAGCTGAATTGGAGAGTTATTAAGCCTGAGCTTAATATTAGAGGTGCTAATGTTCGCTTGTATGAAATATATTTTTATATGAAACTCGTATAGTCAGGACGGGTAAAGACAATATAATTAAAAAGTTAAAATATAATATAGTTTGACAATATTTTTAATATAAATTTTGATTTTAATATTTTGAAAGAAATTAATTCAGTTTTAAATCAGAGTAGTTTGTCTAAAAAATCTTCTGCGAGTGCTTTATCATTGACATGAAATGTAAGACGTTGTACATACATTTTGAGCAGAGTTGTGTACTGATTACTTAAGTGAGGGACTGAATACTTAAGTATGTTAAGGAATTAATTTGTAATTTTATGAATTAGTGCAAGTCACCTGAATTTTTTAACAAAATTTCTTTTCCAAAAAACTAAATTTAAGGCTATCTTCATAATTTTTAAATAAGTATAATTCATTTGAATTTTTCAACAAAAATATTTTTTCATAAAAATTTATTTCCTAACTTTTTATGAATTTTAATATTTACACTCATTTTTAACTTTTTTTTACAATATTTATTTTGCATATATTTTCTGTAGAATAAAAACAAAACAAAAAACTTTTTAAATAAAATACATTTAATTGTTAGTAGAACAAAAGTTAGTGCCTCTTAAATATTTTTAAGTACTAAAAAACAATTTAATTAATTAATTTCAAAACTTTATATAAAATTGAAAAAAAAGCTTAACGTTTTTTGACCTTTTTATTAAGTTAGTAATACTTCTAAAAAGGTGTATAAATTGAAAAAAAAATGCCTTTTTATGGAAATTGGTTCAACTCGTAATTCTGATAAAGAGAGTAGAACTAAATTGGTATTACACTCAGGATAATATCGCTAAAACCATATTCAAATAAAACTCAAAAGGATGAAGACAGCATGGAGGCAAATAGTGATCGTTGTATAAAATCCAATCCATAGTTATTTTTATAGTACTGCAGCTAAGCAATCAAAATGCTAAAGTAAGCGTTTGGCAAGTATACTATTGAACAACCAGCTTACTTGAAGTTTGAGAAAACATTGAAAACGATGTAAAATCCAAATATACCAAAACGTGAAAAAAAATTAGACAAATTGTGTTTAGCTTAGGTTAGATTGGAGTAGCGACGTCCTATAACAAGAGTGTGACTTTCTCATTCAATCAATTTGACAAGTCTATACTCTTGGGCTATATCCCAAATTTTCAAAAGATGAAAGATCTGTCAGGTTAATGAGATAAGGGACACCAAAGAGAAGGTGGAAAGACTGTCATGCTCATTCACACAGCCATAACTCCGACAAACGTAATTTTAAGGGGGGTTAAATCACATTGCATGCCTCTCTAACATGCAGTAACCTGTCAACACCGCTACCGTAGTACTCAGTAGGTTTCTCTTTGGTTGCAGCCTGACTAATACGTTTTTATAGAAATTGGACCAATTAAATTTTGCAGTCTTGCTTATATAAAAATTACCAATATAGTGATTGATAAAAAACCACTATGACCTATCTTGTCAACATGGCACAAAGGGATTTTTTTTATTGTAGTGTGGTTATCAAACTGATGACTTCGATGAGCAGTGAAAAGAGAAGCTAGAGATTTTGAAACTAAAAGAGAATTACTTTGAAAAATTTTACCTGTACAAGTACGTTGTTATGAATTCGATTTATCAAAAAAAAAAACGGAAGTCATCCTAAGAGACTTGATAAAATTTATAAATTAAATAATATGAAGTCACTTAGTACAGACTACGAAAATAAATATTTAAGGATACTCACAGTATTTAAAGAACTCCACATATTCAAGAAGTTATATTCAACATAAAAAAAATCAAAAGTACATTTTTCTTGTTTAATTTTTTTTTAATTGCAATATCAAAAGAAATTTAGAAGAAAACATACGAAAATATTGAGAACTGCTAAGAAATGAGAACGCAGTAATTGGAGTATAAACCCAATAAATATATGAACTAAAATTGAGAACTTGAAGGACGACCCTACTACCATGAAGTATAACAAACCAATTGAAAAACACTAGTAGCCATTGTGGCTCCATTCAGCCACACACAACTTACAAACACATGCATATAGTAGTCATAGACTCGTAGAGAGACACAACTAACCACGCTGAAGAGGAGAGTTTGGCACCAAATGGCATAAGTTTTGTACAACTTAATTGAAAATGAAATTTTCAGTGGATGCAGTATGAAAACTTATAGCAAAGCCAGCAAAAATTAATAAAAAAAATTCGTTCTTCCTAGTAAAAGAAAACGGAAAGAAAAATAAAAAGAGAAAAGTCGAAGAGGAATTAAAATCTGTTAGTGTCCAGTGTAACTGTGATGCCAGTAAAAATTTCAAAGAGAAAAAAATTCAAAAAATTATAGAAGAAAAACCAAACGGAGCATCTATATTTGTTGCAGTGGCAGTTGTCGGATGTAGTTTCAGCAATAACAGCAACAATATAGTAGAAGCAACAACAAGACAATCTGGAGCAATTGCAACAGCTGCAGTTGCAACTGTACAATTTGAATGGAATTAATGATTCCAAAATGGATTTTTTCCATTATTTACTTAATTTTTTTTTAAATTTTTTTAACCATAAATTATTTTCTTTTGAATTGCTGAGAATTTTTTAAGTATTAAAGTTTTAATGCTACTCGAATTATAAATTACTTTAAAGATACTTTAGAGAAAAAAAACTGACATTAGCATTTTTCTTCTCAATAAAACTTTGCATTATTTAAAAAAAATTTTAAATTTTTTATTTAATTTTTATATATTGTGTGTCCTTGGGTTTTTCTTTTGCTGAATAATTAAGTTAATCAAATTTACGTTGCTCAAAATATTTTAAAAGTAAAATATTTAAATTAAGCACGCCTAATTTATATGCCTTCGACGTAATTCTCTTTACAGTTGCATAATGTAATTCAAAACTTTTCTTTTTGAATAAAAGATTTCTCGGAAAAAGTTTTTTTCTTTTACCTATATATGTATTATAGAATATGATAATAATAAGCAAGTCCCTTTGACTTGCTTATTAGATAAATTGCATTAAAATAATTTTGTTAAGTATTTTTTAATTTTTAAATAATTTTTTAATTTTTTAAGTGCATGAGCTGAAAGATTTTTGGTAAACTAACAATTTTATTTTTAAAAAATATTAAAAAAAAGGAAATAATAAATTAAATTAATTTTATTAGTGGTAAAAAGTATGCAAATACTAAATTTACAAATAAAAAAATGCTTTTCGATATTAAAAGTCAACAAGATAATGTATGAAATAATTAAAAACCGCACATTAATAACAGAAGTGCACCAGAGTAAATTGCGGTTTGCCGAGTAGAACAACAAGAAATATAAAACCCCTGAAAGAAGAAAAAAAATTGCATTTTAACCTGAGTGAGCACATATGCTGCCTTAACACTTAAGCATTATTAGTGCAGCAATAAATTTAAATTTGCAACAAATGTTTGCCATAAAGTCTTTAAATAAACCAAACTAAATTGCTAAAATTCTATTAGCAGTCCCTAAAAGTGTGCTACGATAAATTCACGCACAGAAAGAGTAGAAACAATTAGCATATCTTTTATATATGTGTTGGTAGTTAAGTTAAACGGTAGTAATGTTGCCATCAGTTTTTCAATATAATTTTTATTTTATTCTTTTGGGTTAATTATAAGAGCTGAAGTATTTACGTGTGTGTGTAAGTGTATTAGTGTAAGTGGTAGTTTGTGACTACCTTAATCAGAGATTGTTCATTTTAATACAAACGTTTTCACATACAAATTACTATCAGCTTAATGCGCATTAACGCTTAAAGCTTCGCATTAATGTCATGACATTATTTATCAATGATACCCAAACGGGCGATAATGTTTCATCTACAGTTACGGCAACCATTTAGCAACTGGCAACTGCAAATGGGCAGCTGGCAGTTGCCAGTTGCCAGTTGGAAGTTGCCAGTTGCCAGTTGGAAGTTAACAAACGTTGATGGCAAAGGCTGGTCAGTCTGTTTTGTTGTTAGTGTGGCGTAAAATTAATTTCCGGTTGATGAGAGCATGAATAAAAGTAATGCTTGGCGAAAACAGTAACAAAATTGGTAACACCCAAAGACGGGAGAAGAAACTTCGTTTCAATATAAATTTTGTGGCAATGGTTAAAGTGTGAGCTGAGCTGGGCGGTAAGAAATCTGAAGTACAGACAAATTAATTTGTAAGCACTTTAATTGTTAATTTTGTTGCCAGTTTTGCTTTTTTCTTTTATTTATACTGGTTTGAATGTACGCTGTTGTTTGGAATAATAATGGATATTAATGTCGACGATACTTTAAAAAACTTCTTTCGATGAGAATAATAAATTAGATGAGTTAGTTAGATATAAATAAATTTATGGGAGTACTCATATTGTTAAAAACTGATAGCAATATTATTATTAATAAAAAAGATTTAAAACTCCCAAATAACATAGTTAAAATGTTTTATGCTGTGGTAGTTATGATCGTTTATCTCTTGTTTATTAAAACCAGTTAAAAACGAAAATACTGGTGAGCAAGAGCGAGAAATGGACTTAGCATGATCCTAAGCACCGCAAGATGAACATATTTTAAATGTAATATTAATGGATGTATTTTGGGATACGCCAAAAAAGCTATACTGTCCAGAGCGCCAATTATGGTCACAACACAAATGAAGAACAATACATTTATTTAAATAAAACTACCCATTGCAAGAATTGTTTGATCGAATTAAATTTTTATAACAACTTTTTTGTAAAAAATATTCATATGAATATAGTTCATATAAGTATAGTTCACATCAATATAGTTCGTAAATATATAGTTCATATCAATAAGTTCGAATGAATGTAGTTCATATCAATATAGTTCGTATGAATATAGTTCATTTGAATTTAGTTTTGATGAATAAGATTTATATGAATAAGGTTCATATGAATATAGTTCATTTGAATATAGTTCATGTGAATATAGTTCATATGAATATAGTTCATGTGAATTTACCATAGTTCATGTGAATTTAGTTCATGGAAATATGTAATTTTTATGAAATCTCAAACCTTAAAGTTTATATCTGTAGATGAATACGTTAAGCTCAATAAAATTAAATGCGAGCTTACTTTTCATATAAGATATAAAAATTCAGACAAAGATTTGGATATATACATTACTCATTTGTGATGGTATCTAGCTAGACACTTAATACTCAAAGACCATTATTTTTATTTGTTTTCAAATTTTCTTAATGGCATTTAAAACACATTTGCCTTATTTGCATGATAACTCATAGATTAATGTTGAAATTGAAATTGATTGTCATAATTCCATATAAAGTTTTAAATTTTGCAAATTTCGTTTGTGTAATCTCCCTTCTATACATCCATAACTCTTAATCCTTAGAGAAATCACCTGTCTGTTTTATAACACAACAATGTTTCAGATGACTAGAAAGTATCTGATGCTTTTATTAGAGTAAGAGTAAAATTATTAAAATTGAATTTAGTAAATAACTAACTGCATAAAAAATTATACAATTTTAAATATATAATATATCACGTTATAAGTATTCGTACGTGTTTTCTCTTAAATGACAAACAATCTTTAATAAATTGTTAATTATTTTAAAATTTTTCTTTATAAAAATATAATATATGTTTTTTTATATTATATTTTATGTTATAATATTTTTTCTATATTTGTTAGAAATAGTTATTTGTGGCAATGTCATCAATTTACGTTTACAATTATCAGTGAGGTATGTCCTTCACTAACGTAAATTTGAATTAATGTAAATGGACATAAATGAAATCATTTACATAATTATAAGTTTTAAATTTATTTTGATTTTAATTGAATAAATAAATTATATTAGTTCAGACATTTTAATTTAAATTCAATATTCTACTTAAAATAAATTATTCACAATTTCTGAATAACAAATTAATAAACATGTATAATATCAGACAATAAACAATTTATTTCTTAAATTAATCAATCCTAATTGATAGCAAAGCTTTTCCAAAATATCTTCTGCATTTATTCATTCAATTTAATACCTCTCTATATGAGAAAAAGTATCCTTAACGTCAACAAAAGTTATGCAGCTTATAAGAAAAGTTTGATTTGTTGACATCACATCATTTGAATTTAAAAGGACTTAAAAAATTCAAATTTTTGTCAACTTAAGAAACTTTATACTTTCATTTTTGCATATATGCAAAATCAGAAAAAGTCACAAGAAAATAACAAAAGCAATAAAAACTTTTGGATCTCCCAATGCATTGAAAAGCAACAGGAAACCAAGAAAAACTTATTCATTTTAAAGTTCAAAATTTTTTCAATGTCTTGTAGTATACATTTTTATTATATGTATATATGTAAATATGGAAATATATATAAAATAAATAAAAAAATGCGTTTTTCACTCATGTAATTCATGGATTTTTTACGACACATAAAACCAATAAAAATAAATAAGCACAAATTTTCTTCAATAATTTTCAATTTTCCCTCCAACAATGCTTAACGCTTTTCTGTGTCATTGAGGAGCATTTTCAATGCCCTCCAAACTATACAGAAAGGTAATTTCAATCACTCATACAACCCGTACAACCCGTACAACACAATACATAATGGCGACATATTATGAAATATGATATTTGTATAAATTCTCAAGTATGTGAGTGGCTGTATAAGTGGGTGCGAATATGTATCCATATAAGGAATTGCGGTTAGAGCCACATTCAACATATCCTTTACAAACAAACATAAGCACTTATTTTTAATGGCGCTGACTCAATTTTTTTAGCACTTCCTCTTCTGCTTTTCCTTGGTATTAGGTATGTTAGCTTGGGTTAAAATTGTAAAATAATATTGAAAATATATTGAAAAATTCGTACTCCTTTCATGCAAGCATATTTATTGTATAAGCGCGTCGTAAAATGATATATCAA
>NW_024031980.1:0-12682 GCF_002237135.1 Teleopsis dalmanni | reverse complement strand
CTTGCTGGTTAGGAGGTCATTCGGAACATAGACTGGGTGATGCCCGTGTCTGCTGCCGTTGATTGTCTTCAGTTGAGCCAATGCATTACGAAGTGATGAAACGAAATCGGTTTCACCTGGCTTTTGGCATTTCTGTGACAACAGCTGTCCTGGAACAGCTGTCAGTGGAGAATTGGCTTATGAATTCCAACTGCCTAACGCGCCGTGGAGAAGTCTTCTCGCTATTCTGCTTGAACGCAAACGTGAGTGGTTTATGATCAGTCAGAATGATGAAATCGCGCCCCTCGAGTGCGTACTTGAAGTGCTGGATAGCTTGAACGATGGCAGTAAGCTCTCTGTCATACGCGCTGTATTTTAATTGCGCCGTATTCAACGCCTTCGAATAAAATGCCAAAGGTTGCGACTTGCCTTCTACAATCTGCTGCAAAACAGCACCGACTGCTGTATCGGACGCATCAGTGATCAACGTTAGCTGAGCATCCGACGCCATGAAGTTGAGAATTGTAGCATTAGCTAAATCTACCTTGCAAGTCTCGAATGCGGAAATGTCTTCTGGCTTCCAGACAATCTTGCTATTGTCGTTTTTTCGGTTCCCAGGAGTGAGATTGAAGAGACAACGCTGACTGCTGACGGCATTGCGTAGAAACGGTCGATAAAAGTTAATCATCCCCAAAAAGCGCCGTAACTCCTTCACCGTTGTTGGAAGTGGAAAATCACGTATTGCTGCTACTTTGCTTTCGGGAGGCTTGAAACCGTGTGCGCTGATGGAATGGCCTAAGAATTCGATCTCACTACACCCGAATTCACACTTGGCAAAATTCACTGTCAAACCAGCTTGACGAAGACGCTCAAAAACGGTTCGCAGATGAACTCGATGTTCTGCGACGTCTTTTGAAGCAATCAATATGTCATCGATGTAAGCGAAAACGAAATCTAAACCAGCCAAGGTTGCATTAATAAACCGTTGAAATGTCTGGGCTGCGTTACGTAAACCAAATGTCATGCAACGGAACTCGAATAACCCAAAAGGAGTAGTAATCGCTGTTTTCGGTATATCGCATTCTGCCATTGGAATCTGGTGATATGCCTTCTGTAAATCAACCTTAGAAAATAAGTTCTTTCCATGAAGGATGGTTGTTACATCGTGCAGGAAAGGGATCGGGTACCGGTCCGGCTTCGTTTTCGCATTCAACATACGATAGTCACCACATGGTCGCCACGAGCCATCACTCTTCTTAACCATATGCAATGGGCTCGCCCAAGGACTCTTTGACGGCTGACAAATGCCTTTTCGCAACAAAAATTCAAACTCCTTCTTTGCTTCCTCCAATTTTGTTCCAGACAAACGTCGTGGACGGGCAAAAACTGGAGCACCAGTGGTCTCGATGAAATGTTCAACTTGCGTGTCGCACGTGCGGGAGTTATCACGCAATGTGGCTAGATCACGGTATTCATTCAGCAAAGAACTGTAGTCACCTGCAATAGAGTTGGCTCGGATGCCGTTCACCTGCCCAACTGCTGCCGCGCCTTTCGCTGCTACAAACGTCTTGCTGTCTACTAGCTGCTTCCGTTTCATGTCAACCAGTAAATCATAATGCCTCAAGAAATCTGCGCCGACTATGGGAAAATTTACATCCGCCACCACAAACGTCCATGGGAAATCGCGCCTTAAACCAAGGGATAACGACAAACGTTTGGTGCCGTATGCGCGTATCGGCGTGCCATTAGCAGCAAATAAGCTGGGTAAAGATAAAGCAACTGACTTACCTCGTTTGGTAGTATTTTTTGGGTAGTACAGACAGATCCGCTCCGGTGTCAATAAGAAAAGCGGTTGACGTCGCCGGATCTTGTACTGTCAGTCGAGCTATAATTGCGTTGCTCTCCAATCGGCTCGACGTCGATTGCGGCATGCTTAGTTTTTTGACTTTGAATTAGATGTAAACGTGCATGGCTGACGGCATCTGCGTGCTTGCTCTCCAAACCTACTGTGAAACCAGCACCAACCAGAGTGGTTTGAGGACTGCGATAGCGTTCGACTCTTTCTGCGTGAGGATTGTCGCATTCTCGACGGCTGGCGTCCAACAAAATCCAATCTGCTCAATCGCTGCTCAATCTGATCCAAACGCTGGCACAACCTGGCTGTCTCGTTCGAATCGTTACTTACACGAGATGACACTGCAGCTAATTGATGGTAATCGCCCGCTTCACAAATCCTATCAGCCAGTTAAGCCAATTCTACCAGGTCAACATTTGATGTCTGCAAAATGGCACGTACCTGCGGAGGCAGACGCTGGAGCCAAAGTGACTTCAGGAATTCGCTACTGACTTTATCCTTCGCTAGCGCTGTCAGCTCATTTAATAACTGCGATGGTCGACGATCTCCTAATTCGACCTCAGAAAGGAGCCTCTGAATCTTGCGTTGTTCACTTTCACCAAACCGCTCTAAAATCTGGTTCTTAAAATTACTGTATTTACCAGTTGCCGGAGGATGTAAAACGGCATCGGCTACATCAGCAACAACGCTGGACTCGATCGCTGCAACGACAATGTTGAATTTCGTAGCGTCATTAGTTATATCGGCGACTGCAAACTGCGCCTCAATTTGCGCGAACCAAATTTCTGGTCTTTCGTGCCAAAATGGCGGTACCTTGACGGACACACGATTCAGATTACCTTCCCGTAATTCGTTCTCTCGTTGCACCGCTGCGGCTTCGTTGCTCGTTGGCAAAGACATGCTGTTTGAAAGTGTTGCTCGCAATAATATATTTCAATTAATTTTGAAAAACGTAACCGTTCATTCAGATCACGTCGGGGTCACCAATTTAGCTAGGGTCTATTAACCTTGCTAATAAATAAAACTCTCAAAATTTATGATGTTAATAATCTTTTAATCAAACTTTTTACACGAGAGAAAAATGGAAACGTTTTCCACAATCTCAAACTGAAACTTTAAAATATTTAAAATTGAATTTTCCTTTTTAAATTCAATAAAAGCATAGCCTACTGGGTCGCCACAATATCAACATATCAAATGATTTAATTAGAACATTAAAATACTCACTCACTATCAGGTACATAATTTATACTTTTGTTATGGAAGCCTTCAAATTTATGTTTCCTTTACATTTTCCTTTGATTTTAACATTATGCTATTCTGATAGTGTGATACATTATAATAATCTATGATTAAATTATTGGTAATTATACATATTATTAAAATGAACATTATATTGAACACAAAGGGAAATGTGATTATACACTGAGTTGCGTATTTTGTGAAGACTATCGTAATAGTATATTTATCTTTCCTTTCCGACTCACTTAATGAGTGTATTTCTGCGAATTTATCGTAAGATTGTCCATCTTGGCCAGAATTTAATCAATTTAATATGAGACCCCATTTTAAATTACTTTCTTTTTTCATAACTGAACAAATACATTGTGTGTAAGAGAGAAGCACACAAATTGACGGAGATATACTACATTCCTGGCAGAGGGGGTCTTGAGGGCTCATGCATCATCACTTCTTTGTTGATGACGTCACCTGCAAAAAACCTTCATGTAAATATCGAACTAGGGAAAGACTACGTCAGTATATGTTATGCAAGTCAAATAAAAAAAACTTTCGTTTTAGTATAATAAATAAATATGTTTATTAAATTTTAAGTTTCTTAAATCTGCCTTAACATTTTTAGCCTATGCTAATAAAAGCATTACAATTTTATAATTTACATTTACATATATTTTTGTAAAAATCACAAAATTTTTTCCCGAGGTACGGGTCTTACTACTTCATGACAGGAGGTTCATAAAAAAATTTTCAGCCAAATCGGGGGTGATGAGGTTGACGAAAAGAATACAAATTGAAAGTTGATAAGTTCGCTTTGGTTCAATAAAAAGAAGGTGTTAAGAGCATTTGAGACAAAAATTCGTCAGAATATTCGTGTATATTCCTTTAAGCGTTGGGAATTTGATGGAAAGGTGAACTTTATGAACTACACTACGATATTAACATATTTAAGCACATAAAAATTCTGCGTGTTCGTCTGTTGCGTGCTTAGATCACGTCGGGGTCACCAATATATAGCGTGGTTTCTGTACTTGAATGGAATTAAAAGCACAGAGACTATATTTAAATGTGAAAGTTATTTATTGTGAAACTAGAAACTTCTTCTGGGAAAATAATTTTCTTTATGGAAAATAATTTTCTTACTAAAACTTTCCAAATTTTGCATTCTCAATATATTTGGATTGTAATCCAGGTTACTGTAATTACTGAGAATATCGACGGCTACACTAAGATACTTCATATTTTTTTTTTATTTATTTTCCATAGTAAGTATACATTGATCTAGTTTATTGAAGACATTAAGTATATTTTAAAATTCAATTAAGTTAAGGAAAAGTTTATCGACTATCTGTTCAACAACAGAAATTTATATTAGTTGGGGAGTAGATATAAATAAAAGCTATTAAATTTATAAATATTGATAATAAAATTAATTTAATTAAGATCAAAGTCCACTGGGCGTGTTTTTTTAAGTCTGTGACTTCTTGTGAGCTCAACTATAGGGAGTAAGCTAATATTGGAGTTTTTATGTACAGTGATTGCTGAGTGATATTTTCTACTTCTAGTTTTGATTTCTTCGTTGATTGTTGGATTTTATTATTTAAACTAAATTTAGATTTTTTATTCAGTAGCCAATACAATTGTCTTTGTTTTTCTTTAATTTGTAACTGCTTTTTCACAATATGATTTTTCCATGTTAGTTTAGAGTCAAAATGTACACCCAGATATTTTGCTGATTCGATTACTGGAATGGGTTTGTTGTTAAGGGTGATAGCTATTGACTAAAATTTTGTTTTAGTTGTAAATATTACTTGTGAAGTTTTGTTTTCGATGATTTTTATTTCCCAATTGTTAAACCATTTTTAGTCGTATTAATTGTTTGTTGCATTTTGGAAGTTGGAAGCAGTACTGTGTAATCTGCGAACGTTGCTAGCATTGGGTTTTTACTGGTTGGTTCAGGTATATCTAAAGTATAGAGAAGGTACAGTAGGCGGCCCAATACGGTTCCTTGGGGGAAACCTGCTTGGAGTTTTCTGATTGTAGAATACTCGTTTTTGTATTTAACACAGAAGCATCGTTCAGTAACATAACTTTAAATGAGTTCGTAAAAGTTATGGGGTAACATTTTTTTTAATTTGTGTAAAAGTCCTTTGTGCCATACTTTATCAAAGGCTTTTTCAACACCGAGAAATACACCAACACAAAAGCCATCTTCGTCTAAGTTTATTAGGATTTTGTTCACCACTCTATGGATTTGCTGTATTGTTGAATGATTGCGCCGAAATCCAACTGGTGGTTTGCTATGGCTTGAATTACTTTTAGTATTGGTTCCAGTCTATCGTATATAATTTTTTCAAAAACTTTAGAAAGTTTAGGCAATAAGCTAATGCGTTTATAAGAAGTCGGTTGAGTAGCGACTTTCCACACTAGGAAAATATTTCAACCTTATTGCAGCATTAAAAATATTTTTAATAAATTCAATAGCATTTGTTGTTAGCTCCTTAAGAATTTTAGTTGTAACTAAATCAGAACCTGGCGCTTTTCCATTGGTTTTATTGTGTTTGATTATTTTATTAATTCCACAATAGTTACAAGTCGTATCGTGTTGTTGATATGTGATGTAAAATGGTTTTCTGCTATTGGTAGTAGCTGTTTTTTTTACTAGTTGTGTTAGTAAAAACTTTTTCAATGTTTTTGGCCAGAAGATTAGCTTTATCACTATCTCATATGGGCAAGATGTTCCATTTTCTTTTCTTAGTGGAGGTTGATGCATGACTTTATGTGTTGGCTTTCTCGTAGCTTTCCATAACGAATAGTTGGTTTCCGATGTAGGTGTTAGTTGAACAAGATAGCTTGTTATTGCATTATTTGCAGATTCCTTTAAACTTTTTTATAGGGTTTTTGAAGCTTTGTTAAGGATCGTTTTCTCTTGACTTGACCTAGTTGCCATTTTTTAAGGAGTTTTTGCTTCTTTTTAAGGAGCTTATGAATAAGTGGCGTCATATTACTCCTCTTCTGGCTACAAACCTCTGAAGATGTCGATAGTTCCACTGATTTTATAATGACATCGTTAAGATGTACGATTGCGCTATTTATATCGTACCAAATCAATATTTTCACGATATGAATCTTAGTCGGTTTTTCTATTGTAAAGGGTTTGGCTTATGGTATCAGAACTCTGAACTGAGCTCTAAAAGCGATTTTATAGTTATATTTATCAATGTGTTTGGTTATACAGAAATCAATAAGATCTGGTAATTTATTTGGATCAGTATGCCAGTATGATGGGCTACAAGTACTTATGCGTCGTGTCGTGCGCCTTGGCCAGAAAGGTGTTTGACGCAGTACGCGTTGGTGGAAATCGCAGTAAAGGATGTTCACATATTTGGTGGAAAGACCAGGTGACCAATGGTATAAAGGCACTCGGTACTACCAACCGGTGATATCAAGCTACTAATTGAGCTGCCTCACAAAGGCTAGCGGTCGCAGTCAAAGACGGGCGACGACTGTTGTTGATATGCAGATGTCTGAGTTGTCGATTTATACCTTAACTCTATTATATCTGTGGACAGTTTTAAGTCACACTAAGAATAACTGAATACGGGGCTTTATAATATGATCAATCTGATGTCTTTGTATCTGCCTGTGTTTATCAGATTTGTCTGTATTTTTAGGTTGCTGAGTGTTGGATTATTGTGATTGTCAATTATATTGAACAGTTTCAGTGCACGATCTTTAATATATTTTTCGACTGAATCGACTCTCAGATCTCTGTGGATATCCGCTCCTCTTACGTACCATGGGGCGTTAACAAGTTTTCTTAAGGCGATATTTTGCCCTCTTTAAAGAATTTTTAATGTTGAGTTTGGCGCTTGGCAATACACAATACTACCATAGAGTAGTCCTGGTTTAATAATCTGTTTGAATATGTAAATTTATTCTTTATGTTGAGCTTTTTGCTGCTGATGAGCGGGTGGAGGGAGTGCAATATTCGTGCAGAAATGTGCTTTCCAGGAGTACTTGTTGTCAAAGGTTATGCCTAGGTATTTGAGAGTATCGGCCCATTCTAATTCTTGTTCTTCTACCTTTACTTTTCTGGGTGCTTGGCGGCGCTTCCTGGTAATGAAAATTGCCCGAGTCTTTTCAGCGTTCAATTTTATTTTCCATTTTTAAAATACTGAACAAGCACGTCAATGTTCCCCGTAGGTGATATTGCAGGCTAATTTGTCTGAGTACACAATACAAGTGTCGGTAGCATAGAGCGATAGCATAGATGGCTCAAGTTTCGGTATGTCTGCAGTGAACAGGCTATAGAGCAGTGGAGATAACGGAGACCCCTGTGGCACTCCAGCCTGTATCGATTTTATTGAAGAGGTTGAATTGTTCATTTTGACTTGGAACGAACTTTCGTTTTAGAAACTGCCTATGAGTTTGATGATAGGTGGTGGAATGTTCTGAGCAGCCATCTTCACAATTAGGCCCGAGTGCCAGACTTTGTCGAAGCCTTAGCGACATCAAAAGAAATGAGACCAGTCGACATCCTTTTTCTAAGTGCAGATTGTATATGTTGTGCTATTTTGGCCAATTGTAATTCCGTTGAGTGGTTGTCTCTGAAACCAAATTGCTCATCTATTCCTGATGACATGTCCATATATCTGGCAGTTATGGCATTGTGATGGTCCACTTTGCGGACGTTGTGCTTCAATGGTAACTTTTAGGTGGCAGATTGTTATGTCATAAATGCGTTTTTCTTCTTTGGGGACTCTTATTTTGACTAGATTAAAGTTGAATTGGTTTTCAAAAAGTAGCATTCGTAAATATGAAAGCCTTGCATTTCAAGATTGTTGTGTATGAATTTTATACACTAGCAACATTATTTATGAAGTTTGACAGTTGTCATTTTAACTAAGTAAATGCTGCATCTGCCTCTCCCGTCCAGCAAAATTCTTTTGTTTTCAACATGTCCCGTAATGGTCGCGCCTTTGTAGCCAAATCCGGAATGAACGCGCCATAGTATGTTGTTTCCCCTAAGAAAAGTTGAAGCTCTTCAACCGTTGATGGTTTGGGCGCATTCAATATTGCTTCGAAATGTTTCTGGGATTTATGCACGCCATGTGCATCAATTCGATTATCAAGAAACTCCACAGATGTTGTGGCGAATACTCACTTCGACTTATTCAGACGCAGCCCACTTAACTTAATACGGCTTAGAATGGTTTCTAACGCTTGTAACAATTCATCAAAATTTTTAGCATATACTAAAATATCGTCGAAAAAATTTAACACATTCGTCATACCATGTAGTACTGTCTCCATTCTCTTCTGCCATATCGCTGGTATATTTGCTGCTTCATAAACTGCACGTGTTGGACGTACTAACCCATGCCTGATTGTGTTTAGAGTTAATACATGTGCAAATTCTTCGTCAATTGTAAGATGGGTGTATGCATCTTTTACATCAAGATGACAAAAAATTGTTGCATTTTTCATTTTATTAAATAAATCTTCCGCTTTCGGAATTGGAT
Source organism: Teleopsis dalmanni (assembly GCF_002237135.1). Classification (NCBI taxonomy): domain Eukaryota; kingdom Metazoa; phylum Arthropoda; class Insecta; order Diptera; family Diopsidae; genus Teleopsis; species Teleopsis dalmanni. Next base: position 4,087 of record NW_024031980.1, on the reverse strand, counting down.
GTTCATCAATTATCATTTGCGGGTTAACTGTAGGTTTGTAATTGCCTGTAATGCTAATACCACCGTTTTTCTTTGCAACAATATGCGTAGTCGAAGCCCATTCCGAAGAATCTTTCGATCAATTTCTTTGCCGTAAGCATCTTTTAATGCCATTGGAACTTCGCGTGGTCGTGCGAACACTGGAGTAGCTCCCTTTTTAAGATGCACTTTAGCAGGTGGACCACTAAGCTTCCCAGCCGTTTCACTAAATACGTTCTTAAACCTCTCGATCAGTTGTTGGAGCCGCTCTCGCTGGTTTGTAGACAATTCTCGCTCAAAAGAGTTTATTGAATTAATATGGTTGGACGAAGAAAAAAATTCAGAAAAGTTAATCTCTCTCGCAAATTGTGGTATCCATTCCCTGCCGCAAAGTGTATCACAATCTCCTTCCACGACATACAGACTTAACCGTCGTACTATTTTACCCATTGACGCGGATACTACAATCCGTCCTACGCAATTAACCTTATGACCCGTGTAGCTTGTGAATCGCCTATCATTTTTAAGCAACTTAAAATTCGGTCTTATCGATCGAAGAGTTCTGTAACTAATTACCGCGCATGGAGCGCCGGTGTCTAATTCCATTTGAATTTCCTTTCCATCAATTTTAACAGGAACCATCATTCTTCCTACCGCCGCCTTGAGGGCATTAATACTAAGTATTTGTTGAACTGGTTCGGGATCATCCTCTGCTATTTGATCTAATTTCGTTCTGTATACTTTAGCAATATGACCGACTTTCCCACACGCAAAGCATTTAGACTTACTGAACTTGCACTCACTTCTGAGATGCTGACCACCACATCCATAACAATTCGCTGTTTTCTCTTTTGTCATCCGCATCGCTTTTTCATGATTCTCACTAAAATTACGTTTTTTATTTTTATTTTTTATTGGGGCGCAACCTAGCTTATATGTTGGTTCACTTGGTTGCCCTAACTCTGTACCCTTGACGCCTGTTGTTGTTTTTTGCGCTCGCTCGATTGTATGCGCAATGTCATATGCTTCAGTGAAATTTTTTGATTTTCTAATTACTATTTCATCACAAATATTGCGAGATTCAACCCCATATAGCAATTGCTCCACCAACATTCTATCCAAGAAATCTTCATACTCACAGAATCTAGCACCTTCTTTTAAGCGAAGCACAAACTTAGAAATTGATTCTCCCTTCTCTTGTTTAATTTGTCAGAACCTGATGCTTTCAGCGTACTTATTCCGTGTACCATCAAAATGATGAATTAACATATTTTTAATTTCGTTGTATGTAAACATATCAGGTGCAATTGGACTAGCGAGAAATTTAAGAGCATCGTTGAGTTCTGCTCCCATGTATACACGTACATACTCTCCTTGTTCGGCTTCCGGTATCTTGCTCAAATTTAACGCCCAGTCCATACGCGTGAAATAATCCTGCACTGAGGATCCTTCTCCTAATTTAAATTCTGCAATCTTAAATGGTGGTGGTTTAGATGTCATCGAACTTGCGTTTGAATTTGTTAAATTGTTAACAGCAACCGCTTCCGTCACCGCCATTCGAATCGCACCTGCGAGTGATTCCATCATGGTCTTCATTTCGCTTGCTGTGAGACTCATTTTTTTGAATCCCACTTCTGACACCACTTTTGTATTTCAACTTTATTCATTCAAGTTACAGATAAGATAATATTTTTTCATTTCTACTTCATAATAATAAACTATTAACAAACACTACTCAGTTAAAATGACAACTGTCAAACTTCATAAATAATGTTGCTAGTGTATAAAATTCATACACAACAAAGATCTTTTTGCATCTCAGCCGTTTTTAGCCCATCAAGACCTCTTATAATGATGTTGAGATGTCTTTCATTTTCCAGGAAGCACTTGTTAATAAAAATAACAATTCCAAACTGTTCTTATATATGCGTCTATTCTAAACTTCCTAATGTAAACAAATATATGAGTTAAGATATATATTTAAAATTTACAAACTTATACATATAGATACATAAAATATATATAAATATATATGCAAAATATACATAAATATAAATATAATAATAATTATATAAATTATATAATTGAAAGTAAACCTACATATATATCTTCATATATATAAATGAACATAAATAAATATTAACATAAGTATACATAAATGTATACATATAGGTATACAAAAAAACATAAAATATATAATATAAAAATGTAAAATAAATAAATACATAAATAATAAATAAATAAATAAATATAAATAAAAATGAAAATAAATTAAAGGTAAGGATAAAAACTGTCACTAACGTCCGTTTTTTAAGGAAATTTCTATCTTGTTTCTTACAGAAACGAAAGTCGCTGTCCCCTGTCAGTTTCCACTGACGCGTTTCATCTGGGAACTACCCAGACTCATCAGAGTGGCTTGAAAAGATATAGAGTTGTTATCATGTATTATATCAACATGTATCATGTAATGTAAGCTAATTAACGTTGCATATACACAACTGCCAGTAATACTGCAACAGTTCTGAAAATCTTAAGGGCTTCTGACTTAAAAATCTTCAGGGCTTCTGACCTGAACATTTTCAGGACTTTCGAATTGAAAAACTTCAGGGCTTTCGACCTGAAAAGCAATGGACAGGAATTATTGATCTGAAAAACTATATAATTAAAGAGTTTAGGCAATACGTATGCATACATGCCTTATACCATTTTTTGATGCAGTCAAAGCAATATGTGTGTATGCGTGGAAGGACTACACTTTTATTGTTGAAGTTGTCCATGCATATTATAGCCCATTGATCGGAATCTTCGTCAGTTTTGGCTTTCTCATCGATTTTGCTATATGCTTTGTTGCCCATTTCATGGATATCAATATAAGATGTTCTCTAAGTATTAGGATTTAAATGTCAGGAATTTTGCGATATTTTATTTGAACACTACATACATTTATTCAAAATTAAATTATATCACACACACTTTTTCCATAAAAAACCCAAACCTAAAACTAAACTGACTTCTTACCCATATATTTCTTCTTATTAACTGTCAAACCAAAAGGTTGCTAGATTGTTTTTAAATGACATTAGAAATTATATTACAGAATATTAAAATGTATTAATTAATTTACTTTGACAACAAATATTTGAATTGATTAAAAATACTTAAAATTACAAATTAAAAATTGTTTTGCGATTTATTGTAGATATTCTTGAATTATTGTCATATATGCTAAACATAATTTTTTGATTCCAGAAGAAAAAAGAATTATATTTTGGGCGACTGATGAGGTGTATTCAATAATTATGTATAATTACAAGATGATGTGACAAAACAATCTTATTTTAAAAAAGATTTTTTTGTTTTTTATATCATTATCTCAAACATTCTCTTATAGAAAACTCTAGTACGTGATTCACATCTGATGTCATTCCAGAAGTAAATTGCACCTTCCATTTCTAATTGTACTGAATTTCTCCATGTTCTTGCTGATTCAGGCATTTATTGCAGAAGCCTTGTAGACGCGAATCAACAATAGAACAGGATTGAGTTATAAATGCAAATTTTTGAGGTTATCGTGCTGCCAAGACAATCAAAAGCACTCATATACTTCGACATTCTGTAAGTATGGAGCCCTGTCTGATACCAGTGGCAACTTCAAAGGGGTTTGACAGTTTTTCATAGTATAGAATTTGACATTTGAAGTTAATGTACAAATTATTTTTCTGTATAAGTACACTATTTTGTTATATTAATTCTTTTATGGTACAAATATATTATTTTATTGTATGAGCTATTGCCTCTCTGCAGTTGATTGCCGTGAACTGCTCCGACTGCTGCTGCTGCTTCTAAACCAAGAGGAAGGAATGTAACAAAGTGGCCGTTTGTCAACTATTTGCAAACGAGAGTCTCAAACACTTGCAAACGAGAGTTTCAAGCATTTGCAAACGAGAGTTTCAAGTTCACAAGCCCGTTTTTCGGAGTTGATGTTTTCGCGAGTTTTTTAATGCTCGCTGGTGATAACTCCACCTTCGATAAATGTAGACCGTCCTCGGGTTTGTTGTTGTTAAATGCA
>NW_024031979.1:0-12683 GCF_002237135.1 Teleopsis dalmanni | reverse complement strand
TATATGCAAAATGATTATTTTTAATAGAATTTGTTAATCACTTTTAACACATAAATTTTTTTTTTTAAATATGTCTTACTATTTGAATATAATAAATACGAAAATAAATATTTATTAAGGTGGACTTTTTCTTTAGTTATATTTCAAGTTTTACTCTTCTTATTCAGCATCCCTTGTGTCCATATTGGAAGCATCATTTCCATCCTCGTCCTCAGTACGTATCCTTTTAGCTGTTGCAGCCTCATCAGTGCTACACCTTTTACGTTTTGCAATATTGAGTTTCTTCTCAAGTTTTGTTTCATTTATTACAACCGAACGGCTTATAGTATCACCACCACCATGTTGAGTTAATTCATCCTTTTTTCGCTTACCAAGATCTTGCGCATGAATGGATTGCTTTTGTCCACAGATTGTCTTTTCATCATTCACAACTCGAGAAGTTAAACCTTCTTCATTTACATTAAGGCTCTCTGAAATTGAATTTTTGCTACGACTACGTAAATTATAAACGTGTTCTATCTTGAGCTCTGTCTTTTCTACAGGTAATAGTTGCCTTTGTGGTAGATCATCACAAACGACACTACCACGGATACTTAAATTACTGTCCGAAACTGACGTCTCATTACACACCATCGTTACAGTTCAATTGGAGGAGATTGCGAACTGCAGCTCGATCCTGCTAAGTCCGTATTTGATATTGCATCGTTTCCAGATGCTTCTGTGTTCCGGCTGTGGTATGACGGAGATTAATCACAAAAAGAAATTAGAGAAAAAAGTTTTTATGAATATTAATCTAATTTATAATTTTCATAAAAATTAATTACCTTTCTTCCACGTTTGATTTGCCAAATAATTTCTTAAATAACCACATAATTATTTTGATTGAAAAATATAGTATATATCAGTCAAATTCTTATGAAAATATTAAGAAATTTTTATCGAAAATTTTTTATTAAGTTGATTTGACTGTTCTTTTTTGTCATAAAATACAAATATATTTGAAGTGTCATTATTATTTATATATAACTTAAAAATAAAAACAAGAGTACTGGATTAAAATCTGATTATAAAACTTGTTATCACAGATTGTAAACCTGGACTTTCTGGACTTTGTGTTCTACTCTTATTCTAGAACGTGTTATTTCCATACGAATATTTCTTATGATCTATTTATTTATGTAGTGGACACATTGAAACCTTTCATTAAGTAAAAAACCTACTATTACTTATCTGTTATGAAGTCAGGTAATTTGCGAATAAAATTATTTAAAGTTGTCGGACCAATGTTTAAACAGCAAATACTTGATCTGTCTGCGATGAAATATTAATATATGTGGGAAAAATAAAAGTGAGATAAATAAATATAGGAATGACAGGTAAATACGAAATAAACTGAAATCAAATTATTTCAATTACGAGTACTATCAGAGGACGTAGTTATTATTGATTCTCTTATATTATTATTAAAAGGGTTTCTCCCCTTGTGAAAACCCAATCAATAAGCAAATGTTACTACGACCTTATAAAAACACCATAAGTCCTAGAATGCAGCAGATAAGATAATATAAAAAATTTTACTAGAAAAAAACTCTTTATTGGTTGCTTCAAGTGCAGCGGCTACTCTTAAAGTCAGCAGATGCCCTTAAAATTATTTAAATCATGCCATCAACGGATTTGTATGCCGAAAAGTAGCGCAGACCAATAAAGTAGGGTTCCAACATTCAAAGGTCTAAATTTTTAAAAAACGGACTTTGGACAAGTCAATCAACAGACATGGATTATAAATACTAAACAGCAACAAGAAGTAAATACAGATGGTTGGACAAAGGTCTGGTATCAAAACGCTGAAGGTTTCACTTTCATGGATGTGATCATGGATGGCTAAAAAATTGAAAACAGATCTAATGCTGCATTAAACTGCTAATAATTATATATCACGTAGTCATATTGGCAATCACATTATTGAAGCATCTTCTATACAAAAGAAATATGTAGTCGTTTCAAAAGAAAAAACGACTATAATTGTTTATAGCTCGATTTTTGAATAGTAGTGAAATATAATAACAAAATGTCTTATTTAATACCTAAGCAGAATTGTTTTTGGTTTTTAAGTCAGTATAATTGTTGGACTACAAGTGGCAGTCTCAAGACTTTGAACCTATAAAATTAGAAGCTAAATCCGCACAAAGTAGTGAAAACTTTTATTGTTCAAATTTAAAGTGTAAAAATTATATACAATAAAAATTTTATACTGACAATCGGACTATATCGGATTATATTACCAACTACAGCGCACAACGCATTTTTATAAAATGTATTTAAATAGAAACAATCCATTGATTCACTGAAACCGAAAGGAAGTTCCATGTGTTCTGGGCTTCTGAGCGCATTGATTTTTTACAAATCGAGATAGATAACGAAATTGATAAAATATGCACATAATCACCACTGAGGATCCAGACTGACATCAAAATTGTCATCAACCGCGTATACAACGATTTTATGATAAAAACAGAAATAACTTTTGGGAAAGACAACATCTGTAAGGTAAGAAGAGCCTGCTACAATTCTTCCAAGAGATTTCTTATAAATTTTGTAGTTCGTTATTATCGTAACAGTTCGTAATAGTAATGATTTAAAGTAATTATTGTGACACTGATGGATCAGTGACTATTAAACCCGCGAAAAAACATTTTCTGATTGGGAGCAGAACCAGGAATACTTAGTTGTAGTCACCTTATTGGTGATTTGCGATCACACCCTATTAATTGCACTAAGTGGTATCGCTAAGGACTTTAATACCAAAGAGTCCAATATATTTTCCAGCTTGTAGGGTTTCTAAGAAAAGTTTATTCAAAAACACCTCTAATTGTAAACATTTCAAATGAACAAAAATTTTCAGTATTTAAAATATTGATAAATTTGATGCCCTATTTATTATTAAATTATATAAATCTTGGAAATTGTCGTTACTGTAAATTATGATAAAGAATTTTCCCAAATAGATTCTTTTCAGCAATCTGTGTTATTGTTCACAAAGAAAATAGACTTAAAGGTCTCTTACTTTTATTTCCTTTTCCCCCCTCAGTGTTTGGGAAAAATATTATTTTTCTGTAAATTGAATGAATTTTGTATATTTAAATAAGCAAGCTAAATAGAAGTCAAAATTCGAATTAAATTTAACTTCAATTGAAAAATATTTAAAAACTATCAATCAGTCTGATTGTGTGTTAGAAAATCAGGTCCTTTGCTAGAGGTATATCGTACCAACCAATTTATTTTTAATAGAAAGCAAGAAACAACTTTTACTACAAACAGAGTCCGAGTAGTTTAGTCCATTGCCAAAGCTTAATAATGGATCGCCAGAAATTAAAACAAGTGGTGTCTTCAAATAGTGAAGCTGATGCTGCGACTGGAAAAGCACTTAGATGCAAATCTATTACTGTTAGACGCTCCATTATTGTTACACGCTCTGTCACGGCACGGATGTTAAGTGGAAAATGTGGTAAGGGTAAGGTTAATACAGATGCCGTAAGAGCCAGAAAGACTCAAGCGAAAAAAGACACTAAAAAGAAAGTAAAAGTTATTAAGAAGGAACGTGAAAACGTTAAGTGTATTAGGACCGAAATGCAGGATGAAAAAGCTAAGCCCAAGAAGAAGGTCAACAAGAAGGTCAAGAAACAGCGCGTAAGTCCACCTACACCCACCCAGACGAAACGGAAGGAAATTTGTAAAAAGAAAAAGAATGCAAAATCTAGGAAGAGGAACGAAAAGCTACTACTAGAAAATGTCAATCAACTTCCTCGCTTTAGAAAAAGGAAATATACTGAAGAAGAAAATCACTCAGTGGTTCCTATTAAACGGAAGAGGAAATAAAGTTATGTATTTTTATATTTTTCTAATTTCATAAACTTTGTACAATATTTTTTATGCTCAAAATTTAAAGTTCACAAATTTTAAGTTCCAATTTGAAATTGCAAAATTTGAAGTTCAAAATTTGAAGTTCAAAATTTGAAGTTCAAAATTTGAAGTAAAAAATCTGAAGTAAAAAATTTGAAGTTAAAAATTGCAAGTTAAAAATTGTAAGGTTAAAAATAGGTGTGTCCGTCTTTAGTATATAAGATTGCTATAAGATTGAAATGGAAATGCCTAAAATTTTAAATAAATCAAAGTAAATATTCCACTGAATTGCAAATCATCATTGTCTTTCTTATTAAGTTTTTATCCGAGGTAACTAAGTTTTGACTGTGTTATACGACGAAAATTAATGAATTATCCAAATTAACACCAATTTGTGAGGTGGAGTGAGGTCGAGAGGTAATAACGTAATAACAGTAAACATATATATTAAATTATTTGCAGAGCAAATTTAATAATTAGTTCATTAAAACTGCTTCATAAAAGTAATTTTATTCGTAAAGTCCTTCTGATATATGTTTTCGTCATCAATTTTGCACAAAAATTTTGGTAGTGTTTTTAAGATATTGAACTCAGAAGAACTCAGAAGAACTCAGAACCTCATGAATATAAAGGAAAAACATTAAAAAAATGTTAAGCTAACTTAATTATAAGTTCCTGCTGTTACGAACTACTATAGACCGTTTAATATAAAATCCTTTAAATATGGTAAAGAAAAATAATAACATCAGAAACTATTAATACAATAAATGTTATTTTTTTAATATTCGAAGCAGAAAAAAAATATAGCTGCCAGTAAAAAATATCTGTTGAGCAACTGAAACATTTGTAATTGAAACCAGTAGTTGTGCGCACTACTACTTATTAACGATGTCACCAACAGATAAGATCTCTTTCTGGCAGACGTGACTTGCTTGACGAGGCTTTTGTTGTTAGAATAAGTACGTGAACGAAACCTAAGTTAAGAATTAACGGAATCAATTGGATCCGAAAGTAAAAGACCAAGAGATCTATTGAGCTACTTGCATTCATGTGTGTAGATTATTTCTCCAAGCCGAATTTCAATGAATTGTAGTTTTGTAGTACGAGTATTTGCTACCTCTTATGTGTCTATCTTATATCTGCTACCAATATTATATCTACGACCACAAACTCAAATTGAGTTTACTTTCGTCTTCTATCTGGAAATTGAAAATCTGTCTAAACTTCAGTACTGCAGAAATAGTGTGGATAGTTGATTAACTTTCTCCCATACTCTCCGTATCATTGATTAATTGGAACTAAAAGTTATACAGTACTGGGATATGTTGTTGTTTCAATGAGTATCTAAGAAACTATCAGTTTAAATCGAACGTTTTAATTCAAAGAATTTATTCAGAGATATATACATGATGTCAGAATATATATGCAAAATGATTATTTTTAATAGAATTTGTTAATCACTTTTAACACATAAATTTTTTTTTTTAAATATGTCTTACTATTTGAATATAATAAATACGAAAATAAATATTTATTAAGGTGGACTTTTTCTTTAGTTATATTTCAAGTTTTACTCTTCTTATTCAGCATCCCTTGTGTCCATATTGGAAGCATCATTTCCATCCTCGTCCTCAGTACGTATCCTTTTAGCTGTTGCAGCCTCATCAGTGCTACACCTTTTACGTTTTGCAATATTGAGTTTCTTCTCAAGTTTTGTTTCATTTATTACAACCGAACGGCTTATAGTATCACCACCACCATGTTGAGTTAATTCATCCTTCTTTCGCTTACCAAGATCTTGCGCATGAATGGATTGCTTTTGTCCACAGATTGTCTTTTCATCATTCACAACTCGAGAAGTTAAACCTTCTTCATTTACATTAAGGCTCTCTGAAATTGAATTTTTGCTACGACTACGTAAATTATAAACGTGTTCTATCTTGAGCTCTGTCTTTTCTACAGGTAATAGTTGCCTTTGTGGTAGATCATCACAAACGACACTACCGCGGATACTTAAATTACTGTCCGAAACTGACGTCTCATTACACACCATCGTTACCTGTTCAATTGGAGGAGATTGCGAACTGCAGCTCGATCCTGCTAAGTCCGTATTTGGTATTGCATCGTTTCCAGATGCTTCTGTGTTCCGGCTGTGGTATGACGGAGATTAATCACAAAAAGAAATTAGAGAAAAAAGTTTTTATGAATATTAATCTAATTTATAATTTTCATAAAAATTAATTACCTTTCTTCCACGTTTGATTTGCCAAATAATTTCTTAAATAACCACATAATTATTTTGATTGAAAAATATAGTATATATCAGTCAAATTCTTATGAAAATATTAAGAAATTTTTATCGAAAATTTTTTATTAAGTTGATTTGACTGTTCTTTTTTGTCATAAAATACAAATATATTTGAAGTGTCATTATTATTTATATATAACTTAAAAATAAAAACAAGAGTACTGGATTAAAATCTGATTATAAAACTTGTTATCACAGATTGTAAACCTGGACTTTCTGGACTTTGTGTTCTACTCTTATTCTAGAACGTGTTATTTCCATACGAATATTTCTTATGATCTATTTATTTATGTAGTGGACACATTGAAACCTTTCATTAAGTAAAAAACCTACTATTACTTATCTGTTATGAAGTCAGGTAATTTGCGAATAAAATTATTTAAAGTTGTCGGACCAATGTTTAAACAGCAAATACTTGATCTGTCTGCGATGAAATATTAATATATGTGGGAAAAATAAAAGTGAGATAAATAAATATGGGAATGACAGGTAAATACGAAATAAACTGAAATCAAATTATTTCAATTACGAGTACTATCAGAGGACGTAGTTATTATTGATTCTCTTATATTATTATTAAAAGGGTTTCTCCCCTTGTGAAAACCCAATCAATAAGCAAATGTTACTACGACCTTATAAAAACACCATAAGTCCTAGAATGCAGCAGATAAGATAATATAAAAAATTTTACTAGAAAAAAACTCTTTATTGGTTGCTTCAAGTGCAGCGGCTACTCTTAAAGTCAGCAGATGCCCTTAAAATTATTTAAATCATGCCATCAACGGATTTGTATGCCGAAAAGTAGCGCAGACCAATAAAGTAGGGTTCCAAAATTCAAAGGTCTAAATTTTTAAAAAACGGACTTTGGACAAGTCAATCAACAGACATGGATTATAAATACTAAACAGCAACAAGAAGTAAATACAGATGGTTGGACAAAGGTCTGGTATCAAAACGCTGAAGGTTTCACTTTCATGGATGTGATCATGGATGGCTAAAAAATTGAAAACAGATCTAATGCTGGATTAAACTGCTAATAATTATATATCACGTAGTCATATTGGCAATCACATTATTGAAGCATCTTCTATACAAAAGAAATATGTAGTCGTTTCAAAAGAAAAAACGACTATAATTGTTTATAGCTCGATTTTTGAATAGTAGTGAAATATAATAACAAAATGTCTTATTTAATACCTAAGCAGAATTGTTTTTGGTTTTTAAGTCAGTATAATTGTTGGACTACAAGTGGCAGTCTCAAGACTTTGAACCTATAAAATTAGAAGCTAAATCCGCACAAAGTAGTGAAAACTTTTATTGTTCAAATTTAAAGTGTAAAAATTATATACAATAAAAATTTTATACTGACAATCGGACTATATCGGATTATATTACCAACTACAGCGCACAACGCATTTTTATAAAATGTATTTAAATAGAAACAATCCATTGATTCACTGAAACCGAAAGGAAGTTCCATGTGTTCTGGGCTTCTGAGCGCATTGATTTTTTACAAATCGAGATAGATAACGAAATTGATAAAATATGCACATAATCACCACTGAGGATCCAGACTGATATCAAAATTGTCATCAACCGCGTATACAACGATTTTATGATAAAAACAGAAATAACTTTTGGGAAAGACAACATCTGTAAGGTAAGAAGAGCCTGCTACAATTCTTCCAAGAGATTTCTTATAAATTTTGTAGTTCGTTATTATCGTAACAGTTCGTAATAGTAATGATTTAAAGTAATTATTGTGACACTGATGGATCAGTGACTATTAAACCCGCGAAAAAACATTTTCTGATTGGGAGCAGAACCAGGAATACTTAGTTGTAGTCACCTTATTGGTGATTTGCGATCACACCCTATTAATTGCACTAAGTGGTATCGCTAAGGACTTTAATACCAAAGAGTCCAATATATTTTCCAGCTTGTAGGGTTTCTAAGAAAAGTTTATTCAAAAACGCCTCTAATTGTAAACATTTCAAATGAACAAAAATTTTCAGTATTTAAAATATTGATAAATTTGATGCCCTATTTATTATTAAATTATATAAATCTTGGAAATTGTCGTTACTGTAAATTATGATAAAGAATTTTCCCAAATAGATTCTTTTCAGCAATCTGTGTTATTGTTCACAAAGAAAATAGACTTAAAGGTCTCTTACTTTTATTTCCTTTTCCCCCCTCAGTGTTTGGGAAAAATATTATTTTTCTGTAAATTGAATGAATTTTGTATATTTAAATAAGCAAGCTAAATAGAAGTCAAAATTCGAATTAAATTTAACTTCAATTGAAAAATATTTAAAAACTATCAATCAGTCTGATTGTGTGTTAGAAAATCAGGTCCTTTGCTAGAGGTATATCGTACCAACCAATTTATTTTTAATAGAAAGCAAGAAACAACTTTTACTACAAACAGAGTCCGAGTAGTTTAGTCCATTGCCAAAGCTTAATAATGGATCGCCAGAAATTAAAACAAGTGGTGTCTTCAAATAGTGAAGCTGATGCTGCGACTGGAAAAGCACTTAGATGCAAATCTATTACTGTTAGACGCTCCATTATTGTTACACGCTCTGTCACGGCACGGATGTTAAGTGGAAAATGTGGTAAGGGTAAGGTTAATACAGATGCCGTAAGAGCCAGAAAGACTCAAGCGAAAAAAGACACTAAAAAGAAAGTAAAAGTTATTAAGAAGGAACGTGAAAACGTTAAGTGTATTAGGACCGAAATGCAGGATGAAAAAGCTAAGCCCAAGAAGAAGGTCAACAAGAAGGTCAAGAAACAGCGCGTAAGTCCACCTACACCCACCCAGACGAAACGGAAGGAAACTTGTAAAAAGAAAAAGAATGCAAAATCTAGGAAGAGGAACGAAAAGCTACTACTAGAAAATGTCAATCAACTTCCTCGCTTTAGAAAAAGGAAATATACTGAAGAAGAAAATCACTCAGTGGTTCCTATTAAACGGAAGAGGAAATAAAGTTATGTATTTTTATATTTTTCTAATTTCATAAACTTTGTACAATATTTTTTATGCTCAAAATTTAAAGTTCACAAATTTTAAGTTCCAATTTGAAATTGCAAATTTGAAGTTCAAAATTTGAAGTTCAAAATTTGAAGTTCAAAATTTGAAGTTAAAATTTGAAGTAAAAAATCTGAAGTAAAAAATTTGAAGTTAAAAATTGCAAGTTAAAAATTGTAAGGTTAAAAATAGGTGTGTCCGTCTTTAGTATATAAGATTGCTATAAGATTGAAATGGAAATGCCTAAAATTTTAAATAAATCAAAGTAAATATTCCACTGAATTGCAAATCATCATTGTCTTTCTTATTAAGTTTTTATCCGAGGTAACTAAGTTTTGACTGTGTTATACGACGAAAATTAATGAATTATCCAAATTAACACCAATTTGTGAGGTGGAGTGAGGTCGAGAGGTAATAACGTAATAACAGTAAACATATATATTAAATTATTTGCAGAGCAAATTTAATAATTAGTTCATTAAAACTGCTTCATAAAAGTAATTTTATTCGTAAAGTCCTTCTGATATATGTTTTCGTCATCAATTTTGCACAAAAATTTTGGTAGTGTTTTTAAGATATTGAACTCAGAAGAACTCAGAAGAACTCAGAACCTCATGAATATAAAGGAAAAACATTAAAAAAATGTTAAGCTAACTTAATTATAAGTTCCTGCTGTTACGAACTACTATAGACCGTTTAATATAAAATCCTTTAAATATGGTAAAGAAAAATAATAACATCAGAAACTATTAATACAATAAATGTTATTTTTTTAATATTCGAAGCAGAAAAAAAATATAGCTGCCAGTAAAAAATATCTGTTGAGCAACTGAAACATTTGTAATTGAAACCAGTAGTTGTGCGCACTACTACTTATTAACGATGTCACCAACAGATAAGATCTCTTTCTGGCAGACGTGACTTGCTTGACGAGGCTTTTGTTGTTAGAATAAGTACGTGAACGAAACCTAAGTTAAGAATTAACGGAATCAATTGGATCCGAAAGTAAAAGACCAAGAGATCTATTGAGCTACTTGCATTCATGTGTGTAGATTATTTCTCCAAGCCGAATTTCAATGAATTGTAGTTTTGTAGTACGAGTATTTGCTACCTCTTATGTGTCTATCTTATATCTGCTACCAATATTATATCTACGACCACAAACTCAAATTGAGTTTACTTTCGTCTTCTATCTGGAAATTGAAAATCTGTCTAAACTTCAGTACTGCAGAAATAGTGTGGATAGTTGATTAACTTTCTCCCATACTCTCCGTATCATTGATTAATTGGAACTAAAAGTTATACAGTACTGGGATATGTTGTTGTTTCAATGAGTATCTAAGAAACTATCAGTTTAAATCGAACGTTTTAATTCAAAGAATTTATTCAGAGATATATACATGATGTCAGAATATATATGCAAAATGATTATTTTTAATAGAATTTGTTAATCACTTTTAACACATAAATTTTTTTTTTTAAATATGTCTTACTATTTGAATATAATAAATACGAAAATAAATATTTATTAAGGTGGACTTTTTCTTTAGTTATATTTCAAGTTTTACTCTTCTTATTCAGCATCCCTTGTGTCCATATTGGAAGCATCATTTCCATCCTCGTCCTCAGTACGTATCCTTTTAGCTGTTGCAGCCTCATCAGTGCTACACCTTTTACGTTTTGCAATATTGAGTTTCTTCTCAAGTTTTGTTTCATTTATTACAACCGAACGGCTTATAGTATCACCACCACCATGTTGAGTTAATTCATCCTTCTTTCGCTTACCAAGATCTTGCGCATGAATGGATTGCTTTTGTCCACAGATTGTCTTTTCATCATTCACAACTTGAGAAGTTAAACCTTCTTCATTTACATTAAGGCTCTCTGAAATTGAATTTTTGCTACGACTACGTAAATTATAAACGTGTTCTATCTTGAGCTCTGTCTTTTCTACAGGTAATAGTTGCCTTTGTGGTAGATCATCACAAACGACACTACCGCGGATACTTAAATTACTGTCCGAAACTGACGTCTCATTACACACCATCGTTACCTGTTCAATTGGAGGAGATTGCGAACTGCAGCTCGATCCTGCTAAGTCCGTATTTGGTATTGCATCGTTTCCAGATGCTTCTGTGTTCCGGCTGTGGTATGACGGAGATTAATCACAAAAAGAAATTAGAGAAAAAAGTTTTTATGAATATTAATCTAATTTATAATTTTCATAAAAATTAATTACCTTTCTTCCACGTTTGATTTGCCAAATAATTTCTTATATAACCACATAATTATTTTGATTGAAAAATTAAAAATATCACCAATATACTTCTTCTTCTTCTTCTTCTTCTTCTTGAGTTAGTGCTATTACGCACTTTTACTCTATAATGGCTGGGGGGTTTATCACTACCCCACACTAGGCTTTAACTAGGCTAAAAAATCATATCATTTATTTGTCTTTTAATTGATGACGGACCTTAAATCAGCATATCTTCCTGAGGGTCCAGAAGTGGACTTGAGGATTGTTATGGCAGGGTTAAGTAGCGTATCAACTTTAGTGAATAATTTTAAAGCTCTGTCTCTGATATATTTTTTCACTGAGTCAATCCTAAGATCTCTATGTATGTCCGTTGATCTAATGTACCATGGAATCTTAAACAGTTTTCTTAAGGCCAGGTTTTGAGCTATCTGTAATTGCTTTAAGGTGGTATTTGAGGCTTTGCTATATGTAACACATCCGTACAGAAGTGCAGGTCTAATTACTTGCGTATAAAGTAACTTTCTGTTTTTAAAGTTGAAGTGATAATTATTAAATAGCGGCTTTAATAAATGTAGAATCTTAGAGCAACTATTCCGTTTGTATTTCAAATGTTTAAGCCAATTGAACCGTTTGTCAAAAGTGACCCCCAGATATTTTATGTTATCCTCCCACCGTATCTCCGTGTCGCAAACGCTCACTCTTGGAGGATGCTGTCTTCTTTTTCGAGTTATAAATATAGCCTTGGTTTTGTCATTATTAATTTTAATCTTCCATTTTTGGAAGTATTCCACCATAAGGTCTATATTTCCCTGTAACGTGTTGCTTACATTTAAGGCATCCCGATCCGAGTAGATCAAGCAATAGTTCTTACTTTTATTTCCTTTTCCCCCCTCAGTGTTTGGGAAAAATATTATTTTTCTGTAAATTGAATGAATTTTGTATATTTAAATAAGCAAGCTAAATAGAAGTCAAAATTCGAATTAAATTTAACTTCAATTGAAAAATATTTAAAAACTATCAATCAGTCTGATTGTATGTTAGAAAATCAGGTCCTTTGCTAGAGGTATATCGTACCAACCAATTTATTTTTAATAGAAAGCAAGAAACAACTTTTACTACAAACAGAGTCCGAGTAGTTTAGTCCATTGCCAAAGCTTAATAATGGATCGCCAGAAATTAAAACAAGT
>NW_024031978.1:0-12687 GCF_002237135.1 Teleopsis dalmanni | reverse complement strand
GTATTTTTTTCTTTAAGCAGCTATATTATGCTGGTGTAATGAGTTGAGTCAAATGGTTGCAGTTTGACTTCATTATTTGGTAATACTTTTATTTCATATTTGCAATTCGGTATTGCGTCAATTGCCTTTATTAAAATGTCTAGTCTCTCTTCTTTTTGAATAAAGAGCGGTGGTGTTTTGGTTTTTTTAATTTGTTTCGTTGCATCATTTTCGTTGCTGTCGCTCTTTTCACTATTCACTTCGCCGTTATCGTTTTCGTCCGATAAGCATGCGAACCTGTTTGCTGGTTTGGCAAGCCAATAGTTCGTCAGCGTTTGCTGATTAGACGATTGCTCTTTTTGCTTTTGTTTCTTGATCCTTTGCTTTTCTTTTTAATTATTAGGAGATGATCTATTTCTTTTTGTTGATGCGTTTGATGATTCTTGTTGTTGCATTGATGATGTTGTTGTTATTATGCTAGTTGATAATGAGGTGGCAATAGTATTTGTTGTATTACTTACAGGTAGAGTGTATACAATGTTTTCTACAAATATTTTACGGAAATTTGGTTCGAAGTTACAGAAACATTTAACGAAGTTGTAAAGGAATTACATCTTACAGGTAGTGGTTTTTCATCCAACACTTTTTGTGAAGACATGTCTTTTGTTTTTCAATAAAGAATTTGTTAAGTCGTTGGTAAACCTAATTTTATTAGCTGTGGCGATTTCACTAGCTATTTTTGCTATATTAGTTTCGTTTTTTGCTATGTGTACAGAATTTGTTTTGAGTTTATTATTTGTTTTAACGTCTTCTGTGCTAAGCATAATATAGCCATTTGAGTCATTTTTACTTATATGAGAGTTCCGACGTACAACTCTTTCATATTCGCTCATATATTAGATTTACAATTTAGTTACAGTTTATTTATTTAAATATATTTTTAATTATTTAAAATTGGAAATTTCCAAATAAAATTTATTTAAATTTATTTATTTATAAAATTTATTTTTTATTTCATCTATTTAAGTTTTTTAAGAATACTTGAAAATTACACTGTGGCAACACCACATTTATAATTTCTAACCAAAGAATACTTTTACTAGAACGGAAACTCCGCCCACTTCCATCGAAACGAAGAGGAATTTATTACATTTTGGCACAC
This sequence comes from Teleopsis dalmanni, assembly GCF_002237135.1. Lineage (NCBI taxonomy): Eukaryota > Metazoa > Arthropoda > Insecta > Diptera > Diopsidae > Teleopsis > Teleopsis dalmanni. The sequence goes on along the minus strand of NW_024031978.1, from coordinate 11,546 downwards.
GTATGGAATACATGTGATTTTACCACAATAACATCAAATTACTCTCTTTTGGGGTTACAGTATATTAATTTCGCACTACTTGCTTATCATATGCTTTCCTTTTAATAATATAAAAAAGTTGTGCGTACCTTATTTGGTTTATAATATCACATCACGTTAACAAAATATATATTGTAAAAACATAAATATATGATAAATAAATATATAAATTAATATATAAACATTTAAATCAGTCAATTTTAATCAGTTTAGTTTGCTTAATCATGTAATATGTATTCAGCAAATTCATAATTTTATTAATTTTTTCATATAAATTTTAAAGTATCTTGATTTATTATGTTCGGCAACAAACTTTTGTAGAAGCGAATTTTTTTATAATATAAAAAAAAATAGTTTTGAATATTTCTTATTTAATGATTTGTATTTTCTTAAATATTTTTTGAGCGTATAAAACATTATTTCTAATATAATATTGAAATTATATCATTAAATGCTGTTATGATGTGTAATTAACAATAAAAACCGAAGCTACTACCAATTAACTTTTTTATACGGCAACACTCAAGTGGTGAATGATGAATTATATTTCTCTGCATAGGCAAATTTTTCAAATTTAGTGCTGAAAAATCTATTGATGAGTGAGGATGTACGCGCATTCGCTGTAAATTTATGTGATGAATGGAACGTATTTTTAGTTTGTATCAGAGTTGCCGTTTTAGCACTTTTGCTGCTAGATTTTGCATTTTTTTTTGTGGAATAGCTGCAAAAATTGATTTCAGCATTTCAGTTGAATTTTTATTGGCATTATTTAGAAAATAGTTTAAAAATTAATAGAAGTAACATATTTGACACTTTTCAAGAAGAGAAGATAATGATGAGTGACAAGGAAATCACCAATATAGGACTTCAGTGGCAAAAATCAACACTTCATACTTGGAATAATATAAACTGAACTATCAAATTTTAGATTTGTGTGCTTGAATACAAGAATGCAATACATAAAAATCCCTTTAATGCATTGGCGGCGTTTTTCATGAAATATTTAGTGTTACCTTTTAGTAAAGCGGAGGTTAAACGTGTGTTTAGTGCAATGAATTTATTATTATTATTGAGTAAGGGATCGTGCACTGCGACCTAAAAGATCTATTGTGCCCCTTTGTCGGGTTAGAGTATTTCTCCAAGTCCGATTTCTTTAATGAAAGACAGTATGGATCCTATCTTCCCCAGTCTTGAATCCTTATGATCCATGAAATACCCTCCTAGGTGTTTCTTTCGTTTATGCATCAGTGCCGGGCACTCCCCAAGCACATGGTATGCCGTTTCTCTCTCTTCCCTGCAGTATCTGCAGTCTGAGTTGGATTGAATTCCTAACTTCAATAGGTGATTATTCAATCTGCAGTGACCGGTCAGTAATCCCGTAATAATTCTTATGTTAGTCTTTGATTGCACTATGCAATCTTTAAAGCGTTTTAGGTTGTAAGTCCCTAAAAGCATTTTAGATTGTGAGAGTCTTGGTAGCATTAACCAATAGAGTTCTCTCTCTTTTTTCTCTGCGTTATTCATGATAATGGATAGAGCTCCTTTGCCTAGACCACAGAATAGTTCTGGGCCTATCATTCTTGATGCCGCGCCTTTTCTTGCAAGTTTGTCTGCCATTTCATTACCTTGGATACCAGTATGTCCCGGAATCCATAAAAGGTGCACCTGATTGATCCCACCGAGTGTGTTCAGCTTGTCAATGCATTCCCATACCAGTTTGGATGTTACCTGGTAAGATATGAGTGCCATTATAGCTGCCTGGCTGTCAGTCAGTATTGCAATTTTACGGTTCCGGTAGTTACGTTCAAGATTGAAACTGGCGCATCTATCTATCGCGTATATTTCCGCTTGAAAGATGGTTGTATTGTTTCCTAATGCTTCCCAGTATTTTTTGCCTGGTCCGTAAACACCAGCTCCAGCTCCCTCATTGGTGAGAGAGCCGTCTGTATACCATGTTATCATGGTTTCTTTTATTTTTGGGATGATAGACAAACCTTCCCAGTTCTTTTTGTTGCCAAGTTCAGTTTTGAAGTTTTTTGTAAAGTTATGCTTTACAATCATCCTGTCTATTGGCATTTCAATTTCTGGGATTTGTGCAGCCAAAGTATCAAGTTTTTTGCTATTGGTTTCAAGACCAGTCACCTTATTTGTATTTACTCTTAGAGCAGCCCTCTTCGCCTGTGATTGCACATAGATATGAAGAGGAGTAAGTTCCAGGAGTACTTCAATTGATGACGTGGGACATGTTCTCATTGCTCCTGTTATGCTTACACATGCAAGTCGTTGTACCTTGTTGAGTGTGTTGATAACGCTTTGTTGATTTGTGCAGTTCTGTCAGACTATTGATCCGTAGGTGATCATTGGTCTGATTACTGCTGTGTATATCCATCGCAGTGACTTTGGTGTACATCCCCAATTCTTACCTGCGATGGATCTACATGTCATAAAGGCTTTGGTTGCCTTTTTTGTCACTTCTTGGATATGAGATTTCCATGTTAATTTTTGGTCTAAAATTATACCCAAAAATTTTACCTCCTTTTGTAGTTTTATTTCAAACCCATCTAAGCGGATGGGTTTAAGGTTTTTTATTTTGTATTTCTTAGTGAATAGCACAATGGTTGTTTTTGCTGGATTTATTTTCAGCCCAACCGAATTGCACCATTCTTTAGTTAGTTTTAAGCCTAACTGGATTCTTTCGCACAGAGTACTCTCAAATTTTCCTCTGCAGATAATTACCACATCATCGGCGTACCCCTGGATTTGGAAGCCATTCCTGTCCAGTTTTACCAATAGTTCATCCACTACCATACTCCACATAAGGGGTGATAATACTCCACCTTGTGGGCACCCTCGCGAAGTATTTGCAAAAATATTACCATTGCTGGTCGGAATTTCTACTCTCCTGGTGCGAAGCATATTGCTCATCCAGCGTGAGAGTGTGCCATTGATTCCTCTTTTAGAAATAGTTGAGTTATAACCTCATGTGAAGTGTTATCAAAGGCTCCTTCAATGTCTAAGAAAGCGCAAATTGCTATCTCTTTCTTATCTATGCTGTCCTGAATCGTGTTACTTAGTTGATGCAGGGCCGTTTCTGTCGACTGCCCTGCCCTATAGGCATCTTGGCGACTGTATAGTGGAGTTACTTTCAGTGTAGTATTCCTGATATAGTTATCCACAACTTTTTCTACTACTTTAAGTAGGAAGGATGTGAGGCAGATTGGTCTGAAGGATTTCGGGTGAGTAGGATCTCTCTTGCCCGCCTTCGGAATAAAGACCACTTTTGCCCTTTTCCACATGTTTGGTATATATCCCAATGCAATACTGACTCTGGCTATTCTAGTTATTGGACCTAGTAGCTGTTCAATTCCTTTTTGAAGTAATGCCGAAAAGACACCATCAATACCTGGAGATTTCAGTGGCTTGAGCGAATTTACCGCCCACCTGATTTTAGGCATTGTGATTATATTTTTGGCGAATTTCCAATCATCCTTCTTTACTGTTTTAGGGGGTTCAGTGTGTTCTGATTCCGTCCCTAGAGTTGGAGAGGATCCTGGGAAGTGTACGTCCAGAAGTAGTTGTATCTTCTCTTCTTCACCTTCGGTGAAACTTCCATCTTCTCGCTTGAGATTTGTGGAGGTGAGGCTGCTGCTTTTTGCAAGTACCTTGTAGAGTCTTGATACCTCCGTAGTGCTTTCTATGTTTTCGCAGAATTTTTGAAAGCTTCTGCGTTTAGAGGCCCTAATTTCTCTATTGTACAAAGTAAGTTTTTTCCTATATTCTGACCAGTCTCCTGTTCGCTTTGAGTAGTTAAAAACTCCTCTAACAGTGTTTCTTAGGTTTTTAAGGTCATTGTTCCACCAAAGCACATCCTTGGTGGAGTTAATCAGGCTTAATGGACAGCTATCCTCATATGCATTTAGTATGGCCCCATTAAGGTTTTCTAGGTAATTTTCTAATTGAATTTCATTCTGAATGATTTCATCTAGCCCTAATTGGACAAGATTGTCTTTCAGATTTTCCGTGTAGTTCTCCCAATTTGTTTTTCTTGGGTTCCTTAAAATTTTTTTGTTAATTGGTGAACCTTCAATGTCGAACCTTAGAATTCTATGATCAGACATAGATGGTTCACTGGATACTCTCCAGTTCTCACAAGCTCACAACCTCGAGTATTTCCTATAGTAATATCTAGGACCTCTTTGCGTGAGATAGTTACAAATGTTGGTGTATTACCTACATTACATATTTCTAATTTTTTACTAGTATAAATTCTAAAAGGTACTCACCTCTTATATTGGTGTTAGTGCTTCCCCAAACTTCGTTGTGTGCGTTGGAGTCGCAACCGAGTATAAGAGGCAATTTCATTCTCTCGCAGTAGTTCACCAGTTTATCGACCTCTGCAGATGGTACCTGAGTGGCGTCTCCTGGTAGACGCAATGAATTTAGTATAAGCTAAACTTAGAAACAGAATCCTTATTGAAACAATGATTTATATTCTTTCCATTCGTTGCGGTTGATCGAAAACTATTTAATTTAATAGTCTTTTTGTTGTTTTTGATTTTATATAAAGATAGTAAAATCCAAACGCACCTTTTTTGTTGAGCGGTTCACAAACCACTGACTTTTATTCTTAAAACATATTATTAACAATAGCAACAAACAAAACAAAAGGAAAGCTGCGGCTATTAAAAGCTTTTTTTAGTTGTAAATAAATGTTAAATAATTGAAATTAAAATAAGTACAAGAGAACCCAATTGACTTAACATACCGGCCCCCATTGAGACCGTCAGGTTCAATTAATAGGTAATACAGCTAGCTTCGTAATTGGTTTGAGTTGTGTAAGTACTATATCCTTGTGAAAATAGCGTTGTTGAATAAGATATACAATATGCAACAGAGCGCGTTGTATTTCATCTACCACGAATAATGATTGAATTTGTGCATCGTGCTTGTGGTGCCCTCTTAGCATCAGCGCAACCATACGTAGACATTTGTTATAATTGCTTATCTGATGAAGTCTCTGTAGCAAATACGGAGGCTTGACATCTTCCAAAATGCACACTAGTTTGCGAGTTTCTAACTTGCGTTCGTCAACTGTTAGTTGATTTATTGAATGTTCTGGCCAGTTTGGCCACAGCAACATTAAAAATGAAGGTCCTTTGAACCAATTTGATGACAGTAATTCTGGGACGGTACACCCTCTAGACACGAGATCAGCTGGATTCTGATCGGTTGGTACATGGCGCCAAAATGCATTTACCGACCATTCTTGAACGTCAGCAACTTGATTACCAACAAAGGTCGCTAGTGTTGAAGAATGAGAACTAATCCAATGTAAAGTAATCTGTGAATCAGACCAAAAGTATATGTTATTAATATAATATAATAAATTATCTTTAATCTTGCTCCAGCATCCAGCAAGAAGATGGGCGGCACACAATTTAAGACGTGGTAATGATCTTGCTTTCACAGGAGCAACTCGGGATTTGGAAGTTAATAAATGAACACTAACATTGCCAAAATCATCTTGACAACGTAAATAGATACAACATCCGTATGCTCTAATTGATGCGTCGCTGAAGCCATGTACTTGCATGTTAATTGAGTTATTGATTCGAGTGAACCTAGGAATTTTAAGAACTACCACTTGATGCAAATCAGCAAGAATTTTGTTCCATGTTGTGTAAATTTCTTGAGGTACGGATTCATCCCAATCACATCCAATTATCCATAGTTGCTGTAACAAAATCTTAGCTTTAATGATAAGTGGACTAATTAGACCCAAAGGATCATATAAAGATGATGCTAATGACAAAATGTTTCGTTTAGTATGACTTGCTGGTACATTGGTTGATTGAAAAGTGAAGCAAAAATAGTCTTCTTTCGTATTCCATAACATTCCAAGTGGGCATGCCATATCTCTTGCAGTCTCAATATCTGTAAGTTTAACATTTGGTGCAGTGATGTTAACATTGTTGCTATTCCACTTTGTTAACGATAAGTTATAAAAATCCAATATTTCAGTAGTTTCATTTTTGATGGCTTGCAATGTCTCCAAGTCATCTGCTCCTGAGATCATGTCATCGACATAAAAATCCCTTTTTAATATCATTTTACCTGTTTCTTTACGGTAAGGATAGTTATCTGCAATGTAGTGTAAGCACCGAGTTGCAAGAAATGGCGCAGAACTCGTACCATATGTAACAGTATTCAGTTGATAAACTGAAATATTTTGCTATTTATGCTCACGCCACAAAATTAGTTGAAAATTGCGATCACTTGGATGTAGCCAAAATTGTTTATACATTTTTGTTATGTCAGCCGTTATTCCATATTGATACGATCGAAATCTTAATAATGTTATTACAAGTTCATTTTGGATTGTAGGGCCCACTATTAATAACTCATTTAATGATACTTGTGATGATGTACGAGCTGAAGCATCAAAAACTACACGTAATTTAGTAGTTGTGCTATCTGGTTTAATTACATAATGATGTGGGATAAAATAGTGGGGAGAATTTAAATCCAAATTCTTAACCATCGACATATGTCCGAGATTTAAAGCATAGTTGGATTTGCTTCACCTGTTGACATCGATTTTCAACTGATAGAGCTAAAAAATTTGGACAATTAGTAATATAATGACCAGGTTTTAAACAATATACACAATGAATCTGACTTGTAGACTTTTGTTTCATTATTAAGATGTGCTTGAAAGGTTTACGAACACTAGTATGCTGCAACTCTTGGTTGATTGTAGCCTTTGGCTTGGCCTTTGCTAGTACCATTAATTGTTGACATCGCCTGTCAAGCATCTTGCAACATTCCAGCCAAGTTGGTAGTTTCGTATAGTCGTGACATTCATTCCATTTACGTTTCGTCTCACTATCCACTTTCGTCATCACCAAGTGAAGCATGATTGCATCACATATCTGTTCGTGTGATCCCAGTGACTTAAGCGAACTATATAAAGCCGAAACGTTGTCCACTAATTGGCATTCTGCATCAAGTTTAATGTAGTGCGCGCGCAAAATAATATCACTGCGTATTTTTGATATTTTTCATGTGCAAAACGTGCAAAATAATTTAAAATTTTTATCGCAATAAATCGAGATAGTGACTCCTTACAAAATTTATAAAAATATTAGTGCCAGACTTAACGTCAAAAATTAAATTATTAATATATTTATATTGTTGATATGCAAAAAAGTGAATTTATTTGCAAATTTGTTTTGTTTTTTTGAATATATTTATTTGCATTAAATTCACACACTTTTAAAAACAGCTGACAGAGACAGCAGATAAAGCTCTAAAGCTTAAAATAAAAAACAAGAAAAGTGTTCGAAATAGAAAAAAAAACTGTACAAATTGCATCTCACAATATCGTGTAATTGTGTAAATTGAGTAGTTAACTTGTTAACTTATGCTAAATAAATAAAATTAATAAATTCTTATATATAAATCAAAAAGAAGTTCAAATCAATTACCCAAAATATTACTGCAAAGTGTAATTGTATAAATTATATTGACAGAATAAAAAAAAAAAAAAAATACTTTTTAATTAAATATACAGATTTTTTTATTTTTTATTTTTTTTTTATTTTTTTTTTAAACGTTTTGATTGATTATAATGCCGGTTGATCGTACTCCACCGAAAGGTGGAGGCCTACAACAACTTAATCAAGAGCAAGAAATACAACAACAGCAAGAGCAGCAACATAAAACACAAAAGCAAACTTTACAAAGTCAGCAACAACAGGAACAAAAATCGAAATTGTGTCCACATTCATTGACTTCTGTACCATCTCTATCACCTCAACCCTGGAGTGTTCAATGTAAAACGCCTAACTCCGGGAAAAATGTCGGACTTCCAAATAAACCAATCAAAGTACAAACAGGAATTGAACGATATACTGAAATAGTTAAGCGAAAACTTAGCCCACAAAAAAACGCAAACAATCGTGACAAAATTCAAAAAGTTAACAACAATAATTATAATAACAGATTCAAAGCACTGAGTGATGAAAGCGAAAACATAGAAGAGATCAAAGATAAAATTGTTAAACCACCGCCTATCTATGTAAGAGAAAAAAACTCTAGTGATTTAGTTAATTCACTTTCAAATTTAATAGGTAAAAAAAATTTCTTTGTTGTACCTATTAAAAAGGGCATGATTAATGAAACCAAGGTACAAGTTTCAAGTGAAGATCAGTTTCGTAAAGTAATTGCTGAATTAGAGATAAAATCGAAACAATTTTATACGTATCAATTAAAAAGTAGTAAAGGACTAATAGTGGTCATAAAAGGCATAGAGGCAGGAGTTGATATTAAAGAAATTCACGATGCACTTAAAGAAAAAAACTTCGCAGCAAAAAGTATATTTAATATCTTAAATAGAGACCGTAAACCTCAACCAATGTACAAAGTTGAGCTGTATCCAGACACAAACAAGTTGAAAAGTGGCGAAGTCCATCCTATTTATTTGCTTCGCTTTCTTTTAAACAGAAAAATTACTATAGAGGAACCACACAAGCGTAATTTTCCAGTACAGTGCTTCAACTGCCAGGAATATGGACACACCAAGTCATACTGTAAACTTGCTAAAGTTTGTGTTATTTGTGCCAAAATCCATAGCTCAGATAAATGTCCTGAAAGCAAAGAAAACCCAGCAGTTAGAAAATGCTCAAACTGCGGTGATAGCCACACAGCAAACTACAGAGGATGTCCAGTTTTCACTGCTCTAAGACTAAAATTAAACGTTGCCCAAAGACAGCGCACCCCACAGCTTAATCTGCCAAACTTCACAACATCTCATTTCCCGCCCCTTCCACAGAACACTGGTCCTACATTGCAACCACCGGCTCCACCAATGCAGCAAATGACGTACGCAAATGCCATTAAACAAATTCCACTTCTTACCAATAGCTCCACTGTTGTTCCAGGCTTTGAAGCAATGCTCGCAAGTTTTACCCAAAAAATTGAACACTTCATGGACTTCATGCAAAATATGATGAATAGCTTGATGCAAAGCATGATACAAAACCAAAGTTTGATTGCTGAGTTGGTAAAACCCAAATGAATGCAATCACAATATGCCATTGGAATGCAAACGGCTTAAGCCAACATGTACTGGAAGTAACTAGATTTCTGGTGAGTAACAATATCGATATACTGCTTATATCTGAAACACATTTAACCTTCAAAAACTGTTTTCGAGTTTCTGGATATAAGTTTTATGACACTAAACATCCAGATGGTAAAGCATGTGGTGGTTCTGGAGTACTTGTTAGAAACACAATACAACATTATGAAATTCAAAAGCATTGTTTTAAATACCTACAAGCTACATCAATTTGTGTAATTTCTGGTCTAACTAAAACTGTCGTCTCAGCAATCTATTGCCCGCCCAAATTTGGTATTACTTCTGATCAATTCCGGAAATTTTTTACTGATCTCGGTCCTAACTTTCTAGTTGCTGGGGATTTCAATGCTAAACACACCTTTTGGGGTTCTAGACTAATAACTCCAAGAGGTCGTCAACTGTATGCAGCACTTGGCAACAGCCTTGATGTTGTGTCCTCAGGCCACCCAACATACTGGCCATCAGACAATCGAAAAATACCAGACTTAATCGATTTCGCAGTCATTAATGGTATGAAACGTGAAGACATTGCTGTTAAATCATCTTATGACTTGTCCTCTGACCATTCTCCGGTTATTTTAACTCTGACAAAATTTAACACTAATTCAAATGAGCAGAATAAGAAAACTCTAATAAACTGGAGGAAATATATAAATATTATTAATGAGGAAATAAGTTACAATTCAAATTGTAGTTCACCTAAAGAAATTGATAAAGCAGTTGATCACTTTACCAAGACATTAAATAATGCTGTAATTAAAGCCTCTCAACCAAAAAGATCAGTCCAGTCAAATATAGTATTTCAATCACACATTGATTATCTTATTTCTCGAAAACGACAAGCCAGGCGTGAATGGCAAAGACTTCGATCACCCACCTCAAAACAAAGATTAAATAAAGCTTCAAAAGATCTTAAAAAAGCACTATCTGATGACAAAAACCGCTCTTTACAAGAATATCTCGAGTCTCTTGGTCCACTTAAAGAAAACAACTATTCTCTGTGGAAGGCAACGAAGAAATTTAAAACGCCAATACAAAATGACCCACCGCTTAGAAAACCGGATGGTTCTTGGGCTCGCAATGACGAAGAAAAAGGTTGTATTTTAGCAGAACACCTAAAGGGTGTCTTTCAGCCAAACCCACAATTATCAGATTTCCAACCTAACATCGAATTTCCTTCTATTGTTGAAACTCCCCTTACGTTGTGTTTGGATAACGTCAAGGAGACTATTCGAACATTTGCAAATCCCAAAAAGGCACCTGGATACGACAAAATTACGGGTAAAATGATACAACAATTGCCTGATTCAGCAATAACTTTTCTAACGGTGATATTTAACAGCATCCTCGCTTTTGGCTACTACCCGAAGCAATGGAAAGTTTCAGAAATAAAAATGATTCCAAAAGCAGGAAAGGACCTAACTTTGGCATCATCATATAGACCAATTAGTCTTTTGCCCCAGTTATCCAAAATCTTTGAGAAAATGCTCCTGTCATATATTATGCCAATAATAACTCAAAACAATGTGATCCCAAACCATCAATTTGGATTTCGAACAGGACATGGCACTATTGAGCAAGTTCACAGAATTGCTAAAGAAATACATACTGCCTTTCAACACAAACAATACTGTTCCGCTGTTTTCTTGGACGTAGCCCAAGCTTTTGATAAGGTTTGGCACGAAGGTCTTATGTATAAAATAAAACGTTATCTTCCTGAAAATATGCATAAGCTATTGTATTCATATATATCTTCTAGAAAATTTAGATTGAAATACAATACCTTTATTTCAAGAGAAATCGACATAATGGCCGGTGTTCCTCAAGGAAGCGTATTGGGGCCGTTTCTGTACATAATCTATACAGCTGATCTCCCACTACTCTCAAATCACACACTTGCTACTTTCGCGGACGACACTGCAATTCTTAGTTCTAACAGTGACCACATAAGGGCGTCCCAAAGTCTCTCGACTCACTTAAGTCTATTGGAGAAGTGGCTAGCAAAATGGCGCATAAAAGTAAACGAAACGAAAAGTGTGCATGTCACGTTTACTCTGCGAAAAGAAACGTGCCCCCCTGTTAAGTTGAATAACATCATTATACCTCAGTCACATGATGTAAAATATCTTGGCATCCATCTTGATAGAAGGCTGACTTGGACTAAGCACATTGAAAGCAAAAAATCTCAAATTAAATTAAAATCACAGCAGCTCCATTGGCTTATTAATAAAAACTCTGAGCTAACTCTGGAAAATAAAGTCTTGGTATACAATTCAATCTTAAAACCTATCTGGTCCTATGGTATAGAACTCTGGAGTGCAGCATGTGCTTCTAATATCGAAAAAATACAGAGAGTTCAAAACAA